>NC_034411.1:9429127-9572548 GCF_002078875.1 Numida meleagris | reverse complement strand
GGAACTGGGCTTGTTTAGTTTGGAGAAGAGAAGGCTCCAGGGAGACCTCATTGTGGCTTTCCAATACTTGAAGGGAGCGTATAAACAGGAGGGGGATCGATTGTTTGTGAGGGTGGATAGCGATAGGACAAGGGGAAATGGTTTTAAACTGAGACAGGGGAGATTTAGGTTAGATATTAGGAGGAAGTTTTTCACACAGAGGGTGGTGACGCACTGGAACAGGTTGCCCAGGGAGGTTGTGGATGCCCCATCCCTGGAGGCATTCAAGGCCAGACTGGATGTGGCTGTGGGCAGCCTGGTCTAGTGGTTGGCGACCCTGCACTTGGCAGGGGGGTTGAGACTCGATGATCTTTGAGGTCCTTTTCAACCCAAGCCATTCTATGATTCTATGATTCTATGATTTCATTTAGTTCCCTGATTCATGCTGAAAGATGGAGCAAAGAGTTCACAAAGAAAGCCAAGGAGCTCTCAGGTCTTTTGGAAGCAATACTTTTTTGGATAAGTAAAGACAGAAAAAAAAGGACTGGTTAAATCACAGCGGTGCTGCTGATGGGATGAACCTGGAGGGCACTTAGGCAAACAATCTTTTTGAGGGAAGCTTTTTTAAAAGCATCCAAGCAGATTTAAAGAACAGTAATTCTTACAGGATTTTAAATGGGACTTATGTCCCTAAGGTCTGCTCTCCGTGTGTTTGGCTTTTCAACAGCAGTACCCATAGCAACTTCCAGGCAACACAAACGCACCATTGCTCACAAATTCCAAAGTGTCTGAAGCATTTCTGAAAATGTCTCTCTTTTTATTTATTGTGCATGTTATGCTTTTCTCCTAATAGATGTGCTTATTGTCCGTGTAATGTCTTAACCCATCAGGACGGGCCGGCTCCTTTCAGAGCAATGAAGGACTGGTTATCAGAACAAGCCAACCAGAAGGATGCTCAGGTCCCTGCTTCTGCAACTGCTTTATAACAACCAAGAGCACTCACTTTTATTGCTATACCACAAGGTCAACGACGACTAGCAATGCAAACAAAACTGAAGATTTGCATTTGTCGAAACGTAGATGATAAGCATTTCAGAGATGCTTTTTCTAAGATATGAGAACTAGCTTTTAACAGTATGAAACGGGACTGGGGAGAAAGACCGCTACAGAGAACGTGTATCAAACAGCTCTGCAGTTCTCAGCTGGCAGCCATTCCACAGGAAAATGAAACGATGGGAAAATCCATTCTAACTTGAATCTGTCTGTATTCTAACTGTATATACTTCAGCTACATCACATTGTATAGTTCTTCAAATAACTGGCACGGAACATACACATTACAGGGAAACCCTTCCTGTATCTTCCAATGTTTGGTGAGAACGCTGACAGCAACGCCCTCCGGAACCCTGAAGTTCAGGAAAAGGTTGACAAAACAGGTCTCAAAGACAGCAGTATTTCAGATTACATACAAGGTGATGAATGAAGTGGAGAGTTGAGTTTATGCTGAAGTTTGTGTTTTGATAAAAATCTATTTTAAAAAGCATTTATACTCTACTACAATTTTTCCCAAGCTCCCCTGCCCTCTTATGTTTTTCAGTTTTCAGTATCAGTACCATAGCAACATCCAGGGCTCATGAATGTGGCACTGCTTTCAATCTCTGGAGTAGAGTCTTGCAAATGACTGCCAAACTCAGGGATACAAGTCAGCCCGGAGAAGTAAGACGCTGGGCTAATTTGTGTATACCCTGAAAACAGCAACAAGGGATGGGGAGGAGAGCAAAGGGAAGGAGCTGAAGTTGCAACAGTAGTGAGGAATGAAAGAATAAGATCTGCTTATAGTTTAACGATATATAAGAAGTAAATTCCGTAACTAGAGGAGATTTAAAGCTTTATTACCATCTTGAAGATTTGGTGAATGTATTAACAGCTTAAGGATTCCACCATTTTCAGTAACTGAAGTGACTCCACGAACCTTCTCCCCTGCCAGCAATTATTCATATAGAAATGTGATATCAGAAACACACAAAATACATTTGCAGCAACTTTAATGCAGCTGGAAGTGAAAAGAGCCAGCATCTGCAAGAAGTGGAAGAGTGGGGAATCCATTAAACATGATTGAGAATCTCCTGTACAATGGAACACTGATTTGGGATTAGTCTATTCAGCCTGTAGATGCTATTTTTCTAATATAACACATCAGGAAACATCATCTCCTAACTGAAACTAAAGCAGTATTTTGTCTTGGAAAAGTATGCACCCTAGACTGCTTGGAGATAGTATTAGCCTTACTAATAAACAGAGCTGGGACATGGATATGGTATGTACAGCATCTGGTAAGGCCGTATGAAATAAGTAAGTAACAATTATATTCTTCTACTGTAGAGGAATTAATTTCAACTTCGGCAATAATTACGTATGCTACTAATCCAGCCAAAATCACCTGCAAAATCATGGGTCGTGTACTGACAAAAACAAATAGTAACTAATAAACTTGAGCTTTATCTGAGGCTCACCTATAGTCTGTCCTGCCACTGTAAGTCTTTAAAAACAACCAAAACATTCGGTATTCTGACACTAAATCCAGCATCACTCGATAATTCTTACAGCATTCAGCATGCTTTCTCAGCATCAAGCCAGTCAAAAGGACGTCATGAACAAGCCCACCGGAGGAACTGGTTTTTATGTTGTGTGGGCTCAGTGGAGCATCAGAAGTATGTCAAGACACTGTACTGACCTTACCGTACTACTGTGAAGGGCATTATAGGGAAAAAAACAACCAATTAAATGCTCCAAGCAGATGACTGACCTTTTGAAACCTACACCCAGAGAGATGCTGACCAAGTCTAGACCAGCAGATATACCTTGCCTCACACACACAGACCTCCACCGAGCTAAAAAGTATTAGCAACCAGAATAGCTTTTCATTACAGTAGCCTGATGCCAAACATTAGATAAAGAACATCAAGAACATGTTCTCTAATTCTGAAGAGATTTAGTTTGTACTTAATCATTTTTCCTGAACTCATCTACGGACAAGCAAGAGCTTCATTTCTACGCATGAGATGTGATGGGCTAACGTTATTCCAGGCCCGCAGCTGGAGAAATTAAAAAGTTCACATTCATTAAACATTACCACATAGTTACCACAGATACGGTGTATTCTGAGGTAAGGGAAAACGCTGGAAACCTCTAATACCACTGTGGGTTAACTGCTGGCAAATAATAACTTTTTAATATGGCTTCCACAGCAACTATTAATAACCTGTGCGGACATAAGTGGAAAACGATCTGCCACATGGTATATCTGCTTGTCACAAGCCATGACTCACATGTAAGAGAATGTAAGAAGATTACTGCAGTTGATGGGTCTTGATAGGCTCAGGGTCATAAAACCTGAAATATTTCCAGTTTGCTGTGGGGATGTGCAGGTAACGAAAATTTGTCAAGTTGCAAACGCTACAGACAGCGACTCTGATATGAATCTATTGTAAATACTGCAGTGAAATGCTGCACTTCTTTCTCAAAAGCAATGGAGGATGGAAAGGACGTTGTTGGAGAGGAGTTTGGCTTGCAAAAAACCAACTCTTTCTGAGGATGACTGAGAGAATGGGCTGTCTGCCACACAGGTAAGGAGAACACTGCTCCAGCAATACATGAAAGAAGAGAGAGGAACAAAGACTTCAGTGTGTATCCAAAGGGCAGAAACAATCTGACAGAAAGCTGGTGCTCGCTCTGAGGAGCGCGTTAACGTGTGTACATGCAGAAGTTTGCAAGATACGATCATCACCGACAGTTAGCACAATTCTGGAAAAAGTCAAGCTGCCCTCTCCCCCATGTTGGAGATGACAAAGACAACTGTCAGGTCTGTAAAGAACAGCAGCAGCCTGCCCTGTATTTTCTACATAACTGAATTTCACAGACATGCCTAGTGATAAGCAGTGCACTTGTGAACAAGGCCCTTGGTTGCCTTCATGAACTAATTTATGATGAAATTTCTAGCAAAATACAGAAGGCACAAAAGACATGCAATCTTTAATTTATAGATATTTTTCTGTATCAGAGGCTATGCTATTTACTGCACAGCTTCCAATTCTTATGAAAGTACATTTTCAATTACAATGGCAAACATTAAAGTTTATTTTCACCTAACAGAACGCTGTAAGTTCTTTCACAATAGTTCTGCAATTTCTCAGTATTGGTCTTCTTCACGAGATGACTCTGGGAGGCAGACAGACACAGAACAAAACAAGTCAGGGAGAAACAATTTCCATGCATCGAGGAATGACTGTTCGGTGTTGCTGTTTAACCTGAAATCCGAGGGACACACAGGTGAAATTAGGTGACTGAGGACTTCCTGCAGCCACTTACACTTTCCTGTTCTCAGAACAGAGCGGTTTCGGTTCACATATGCACAGAACAACTATGATAAACATGTCAGAGCTGCTCAGTGTGCAAGCTCTAGCACCACAAAAACTCATACAGGTTTTGGTAGTGGTCCAGCATATCATTCTGAGAGTCATACACGTGTGCAACTACAAAAAGGGGGGCTCATTTTCACTAAAACAACAGACCTAGCCCTGACTGCAATGTCATGTGGGGCCCTTCCATGCACTGCATCCCTGTTACACAGAATACACAGAGGGCACAAACCTGAAAACTGCTGATTCCTGCGTCCGCACTGTTCGCTTCGCATGTGAAACCTCTGAAGGTAACTCAGCAGACACTTCCGTCATCAATTCTGCCCTCCTCATTCAATGTATAGGCAAAGAGAAAACAAACTTCGTGCATCAAAATAGGAAGCAGTACACTTAATACATTAAGCCATACACTCCCTAACTCACAGCTCGAGCATTTCAGTCAGTCAAGAGTTATTACACACCCCACAAATATAGTATTAGTATTTGATTTACATTTGGAGGAATGAATGACATCCATCTTGAAATTTCTAAGTGCAGAAAGTGGAAGCAGCACCTAAAACAGAAGGCAAGCCTTCGGCTTTATCACGGTACCACCCCCCATCAACATTTGATCCACACAGAGCAGCAGCCCCCTCTTCTCTCACTCTTACAAAGATAGGGTAAGAAAAAAGCCCTGGCAGATAATATACATAATCTCCTTCAGATTGGAGGGTCACATTAATGAATCACTAAATTGGGAGTCTTGACTTTAAACACCCTTTACAGAAACACATCAAACTTAAGCATCATGTAACAACTACCGAATCACCTCAATGGTCCTAAGATATTTAGGGATTTCTGTGGTAGCTTACTGCATCCTCTGTGCATAGCAAGGACATCTGGATGCCACTTACTGCTGTGTTATTGCTTGGCTGTACTGAGTATCTAAATACAATTTTCCTGCCCTAACGATGAAATACATTGGGATATCTGCAGTTACCAAAATGCTGTAGCACTGAAAAGCTCAGATTTAAACAACAGAAGATAGACTGATTTGTGACTGTGTGTATAAACATTTACTTTGGGGCAAAACTATCAATTTTGAACAAATAATGGAAAAAAAGATGAGAATCGCTGCTTATTTCTGTCACTAAGGATACACAATGAAGGCAGGCATGTTAAATTTTCTCTCTCTCTATTTTAGGATGCTGATGTTGGCAGCTCTTTTCTGCAATATTCTTTTCTGTTGGCTAATTTATGAACCAAAAATAAATCTGAAGCTGAATGAAGTACTATAATAATCCAAATACTTCTGACTCTGTCATGCTGTAAAACCAGTGAAATCCAAACCCTATTATAGGAACACACAGCCTGACATATCCAGGTATTAAAGACTGTTGATGGATATATAGAAAGTGTCAAAAAGAGGTCAGTTCAAACTTAGTGTTGACAGAAATTACTGCCTTCAAGAGTATGAACAGTCTTCTAATGATGCTTTAAAACCTTAATTCTGTCTTCACACGTACTGTTTATACAGTCCTGAGAAAATACTTAAAAGCCAAGAAGCAATTTTAAGAAAACATTTATCAACAACTATTTTCTCCTGACAGATTATTTGACTTCAACTTCAGATATTATGTCAAGATAATACATGTAATTCAATGAATTCATACCATATTCAATCAAATCAACTGGGATTATTTTCCACCCTTTTGAAACTGAACATTCAAGCCATGTGAACTTTCAGTGTCATTTGGCACTTTAGGAAAGCTTTATAAAATGCAACCATGCCTGAAAACCTACACTCAATTTCTGAGTAACTTCCTGACCTTTCAGAGAAGGATCTCTGATCTCTGACAAACTAGATCGTCAAGGGCATTACATAAACCAGAAATGTTTTTAATTAACTTTGCTAAAGGAACGCTTATATAAATGCCTTGTTTAAATTCCTGCTTATTTCTGTCATTTTCAAAATCGCACAGGTTGTAAAAGGGGATGATTTCCATTAAGCCGAGTTCTGCCAAAAATGACTCCACACATGGCATCATTCCAAGTCCCAAGCTTGAAAGGATTTGATATGAATTAAGGTGACAGTTAAAGAGTGGTGTATAACAATTATTTTATTAAATAAAATCATGACCAATCTTCATTTTGGTGTCTAGAGTTCATTTTCCACTGCTTACCCATATCAAAACATGCTGTGACTTTCTTCCCAAAAACACTCCCCTTTGTTATCCAAGGAAATATAGTGGAAAGCTCTAATAATTTTTCACCAGGTGCTGATTGAAACTAGGATTCATGACAGCTGAGGCAAGACAAATGATATACTTAATCGTGTGAAAAGAATCAGAAAGCAGCAAATCAACCTTTTCATTTCTCTTTGCTTTCTATCAATAGCCAACTAAGCTGATGTGAATAAAGTACATGGGATTGCAAAAGTCACTTTGGTCAACCAAGCTTTGGTCTTCCACAGGATAATTCCTCTGGCTGCCATGACAACCAAACTAACAGGCTTCAGCACTGACAAAGTGTAGAATTAAGTGAGTTCATATACTTTTAGTATTTTGATAGACAAAGGACAGAGAGCTTGCAGAAGCACAGAAGGAAAAAAAGGCTGCTGCTATTCTGAGCAACACGCATCAGTGAAGATTAATGAAGAAGCTCACAAACCTGCAAATAGAAATTCAATAACTGTTCCCATGAAGGATCATCTTACAGGGGTGAAAGATGCATGTATTTTGTTAATCTATATTTAGGCTAGGTGTATTTAATGCTTCTCCATCTTTATTAGTCCTTACTGAAATTTCTGTTCCTTTCTTACTCACCTCCCACATCTTCAGGTAACACACCATACTGCATTATCAGGTAGCAAGCTGCCCTTATGCAACAACCATGTCGTCTTTTACTCCTTGTGTTCACATGCCCATACTGCATTTTCTCTTATCACACACAAAGAGCATCATTCTAAATCATCCTACTTAAATTTATTATTGAGCCAAAGGAATACACTTCTCAAAAAAAAAATCAATGCTGAATCAAAATAACGTCTTTCTCGTTTAGAAAACAGCAGCAACTGCAGTCCTTGCTCTAGTCAGCACATTATTAATTACCCATCTAAAGCATGTTCATCAGCCGTGCTCACTCTTTAGTGGTTCTTTGGTTTATGTGAGTGAAAAACTGTAATGTGATCATTACCTGCGCATATTTTCACTGGCATGGCACCTGAGCACAATCAAGGGAAAACACAGTCATCTTTCACCTGGGTTTCTATTTAAAAGTCAGTGCAGAAGGGTAAGCACTACCACTCACAGACAGGTAGGACATGGGGGGAAAAAAGCAAATAAATAAATAAGAGTTAGTCAAAAGCCAAGGAGGAAATGTACTGCCTAAGCTATTTTTATTGCTAGGCTGTTTGGTGGAGGCTAAATAGATACTTTATTTTTTAAGCTCCTTTAATCTTAGAAATGACTTGTGAACCACCTTAGCAGCATCTCTGGGCAAAAGAGATCAAGTAGCCAAACTAATGACCGTATAAGAGCAAGAAGGTGGCTAGAGGAATTTGTGCGCTGGTCATCACTGGCAGAAATCTGTTCAGGTGGTTCAGGAAGTTGTGCCACCTATGGAAAGCCAAGGACGGATATCACTGCTAGCATTACGCTGTCAGTGTGCAGATAGTGCCTCATCTAGGAAGAAATTCTCCAGTAGAGATACAAGCAATATTTAGCTGAAGGTTATGTTTTCATTCCCTATTCAGATGGGTCGCTTGTTTTATGTAATAACAGGTAATTCTTTCATGCTATAGCTCGTGATGCATATTAATCAGTGTTCTTGCATAATTATGGGTTTTTTTTCAACATTCAAAAAGCAGTTAAACTTCTAATGACATTTCCCCCCCTCACTTCATCAGCCTATTTTGGGAGCAAAGGCCTGAAGTAGACACTCGAGCCCTGGGAATGGAAAACAGCCACGAGCCAAAATGTATTCACAGCAGAGCCGTAGGGCAATACAGTTGTCATCTACGCACAAAGATACTTTCAAACATGTAAATATGATGTTAAAGTCTCCACCACTCCCTCCTCCGTGCTAAAGTCACATACGCTGCCTTCTGCTGGCTGTTACGACCAGTAAAAAGGAAATGACTCTATTTTTATGATTATTGGTACTACTGCAGCACACTGACGTTCCTGAGACACGGACACAGTGTTAACATCCTATCCTTACCACTCCTGGTTTTCTTTATTACTGCTACTATCACAAATTAGAATCGTAAGAGAATAGTATAAATGAGTCAAACCAGAGCAGCATGATAATGCAAGGTACCAAATGTGCCATTTGTACCTGAAAATCCACCCAGACATCAATATTTCACATACAAAATGATGACTACATGCAGATATATAATACTCTGAAGTGCTCTAAAGTAAAGCAGCTACAGTTTGGTTGTCCATAAAAATAAAATATTTCCACACAAATGTTCCATATTTGGCACACTTGCAACAATGGAAAAAGTCTTAAATAAGTAAGTAATAATTTAGTATTTGAAAATGCTAGTTGAACTAGCATTTAGATATAGCATTGAGAGACATAGTTTAGTGGGGTTATTGGTGGTAGGTGGACGGTTGGACTGGATGATCTTGTAGGTCTTTTCCAGCCTAGCTAATTCTATGATATAGTTCTATTCTAATTACCTTCTCACTAATACAATACTACGTAATTCCCTACAGTCATCATGTATGTAGCTTACAAAGCCTAGCCATGTACCAAATGACTAGTTAATTCAACGCTAGAGGGGCATTAATATTTCACACAATATTTGCTTGCCTTAAATAAAGTAGGACTTAAAGCATTTGAAAGCTTAAAAAAATCTAGAAGTGTTTGTTTTTCTCCCCAGCTTTGTGCTGCATAAAATTAGCTAATTGCCTTTAAATAGTTCCCTTTTTATAACCCAACAGCCTAATTTGCATAGATCTTTCATAAAAGAGTACAATAGAAAAGAAGAAAATGACTGTATAACCATGAAGCTCATTTCTGAGGTAACTGCAGAACCTATTATTTTTTAACTTGATAACATTCCAGGTTGAGAACATTTCTTTAACTGAAAATTTATTCCAGGCTAGAAATATTATTATGCATGAATATTACTAACATAGCGCTGAAAACTCTTAAGGAAAACTTGCTTTTGAAATTTCATGTATGATTTTTCACCACAGCAAAATGAATAATAAACTTTCAAGATACATGAAAATCTAAGATGTCCACCACAGAATGCTGGATAAATATATGGTCAAATAGATATACGATCCTTTACAAAGATATCCAGTTGGACAAAATATCCAAGTATTAACAGTGATTTTAGTGTATCTGCTTAAGTAGGAATTGGGCAAAATGCAAGTCAGCTCTGCTTCTAAAATCCGAGCAAGGATTCCAGCAACAAAAACCACCTACCATCAGGACCTTATTCTTTCTAATAATCTCGAACTTCTCCCTTTGGCAGACAGAAGAACCAACATGTGTTAGAGATCTGGAGTTGCTTATCCCAGAAGAACCAGCCTATAAGTAAGTCACTTTATATTTACTGTACACGTTTATTTTCTTCAGTCATACATTCATACATCCTGAGAACATTCACTCATTTGCATTTGAATCACTGCCATATCAGTATTATTACAACGATTACACCATTATGGCCTAGAGCCTGGTAGAAATCACATCAAAATGCCCTTTTCCAAAACATCCCCCAGATGTTTCATTCTAACAAGCAATCCCATCTCTATACTCTGTTCCCCTGACAATATGGAATCAGTCTCTTAACACCAGATTAATATAGGAACGGAAGACCGTTTCTAGTTAAAAAGCAAGCATCACATGTTCTCTCACCCACTGACATGCCAAGCAACATAACTCATGTTTTACACAGTTTCTCCAATCAGCATTGCCTGGAAAAGCTGACAATACTGGGCAAACGATTTGCTGAATCTGCATGTTGCTCAGCATTCCCCTTGTCCACTGAACACAGTCATTTTTTCACAACTGAACGTGGAAGCTTTTGAGAGAGGGCAGTATTACACATGTCTGTGCGTTCAGTGTTAACCCTGCAAAGGCTAAGGACTGGTACAGTCAATGAGGTTGAAATTCCTTGGGACCTTTTCCACTATTTTCCTGAGGCAGACTGCTAAGCAAGGTACGCTATTTGAAAAACACACGCAAGAGTTATTCTCATTCATTATGCCTCTTCAGATGATATTAGCATCCCATATCAACTGTCTCAAATCTCTCCGCATTACAATCATTTTAAGTACAACTGCAAACAAGACCTTTTTTGTGATCAGTGTACGTAAAGTATCTCCAGAATCACCTCGAGCAGCTTTGCGAAGATTGACTTCTACCATTTTGGTGAGAGTAGTTACATTCAAGACAAAAATGTATGTACAAATGGAGAGCAGGATTACCTTCCCTTAGACATTCCACCACAAAAGTGAATCCTGTAGTCCGTGGATGTAAGACATACTCATATTTTCGAAGCCCATTCTTTTCAGCAAAGTCATTACTGCGAGCTTTGGTATTGGCTGGAGGAGACAATAAAAAGCACAATTTTCTATTAGTGTGCATGCAGACCAAGAATTACATATAGTCATGATATGTCAGGAAAACAAGTAGAAAAACATTTTACACAGCACAAATGCGCAACAGCTTTTCAGATGGAGGCCAACTGCAAGATGCTTTTGGTTAGATACATATCATGGAATGATAAAGAGCAATGTGGATTGCAAGAACAACCTTTTTACTCATTTCATCTAAGAAAATACTCAGCAAATCCTTCATATTTATCAAATGCAGACTGAAATCTAGAAATTGAAATTTAATAGTTCTTCAGACACTTCAATACCCATTTTTAAAGTAAAATGTATTAATGAGTTCACTAGCTTTTTTTAAAATCAGAAAGCATGATGCATAGTAATGCAAGTTTGATTTTATGTCAGTTTAATCATAAAACTTATTTTGGAAAGAAAAAATTTAGCGGAGGAAAATACTTAATCAAATACATTGAAGCAGTATTCTAGTTCTTCATTTTGAACATGATACGTTATTCATCACCCTACCCTGTATATACATTCCCCATTTTAATTTTTTGACCTAGTGCCCAATATCACAACATATGCTTGCTGCCAGACACAGAACTGGCAAGGACCTGGAAAGCCACTGGGCCAAACCCCACGACACATCGATTTCATAGAATCATAGAACCATTAATGTTGGAAAATACCATTAAGATCATCCATTCCAACCACCAACCCACCCCCTCCATGTCCACTGACCACGTCCCGCAGTACCACATCTCCATGGTTCTCGAACACCTCCAGGGACAGTGACTCTACCACCTCCCAGGGCAGCCTGTTCCTCATCACTCTTTTTGAGAAGAAATGTTTCCTATTCTCCAACCTGAGCCTCACCTGGAGCAACTTAAGGCCATTACCACTCATCCTATCACTATTACTTAGGAGAACAGCCAACCCCCAGCTTGCCACAATCTCCCTCAGGCAGTTGTGGAGAGCAATAAGAATTGCCCTGAGCCTCCTCTTCCCCAGACTGAACAGTCCCAGTTCCCTTAGCCACTACCCATCACACTTGTGCTCCAGACCCTTCACAGCTTCGCTGCCCTTCTTTGGGCACTATCCAGGGCTTCGATATCTTTCTTGTAGTGATGGGCCCAAAACTGAACACAATATTGAGTACTGGTGCAGCTTCACCACCAGTTCAAAACTCTGGCAGAAAGAATTCTACCCAGAGCAAACCAAACCACAGTTTTTAGCAGCCAGTTGCTAACAGAGCCCACTAAGGGAGGGAGACGTAGACAACAAAGTGGAAACTTCTCAAGACAAGCAGAGAAGAAGCAATTTGCTCTCTCCTGCGTGTAGGAAACTTGAAAGCAGAAGTCATACATAGCCAAACAGCCCTGGGGGCTGCACTTATCTTTTGCTGTGGGTACTTCTGCACCTCGTCTTGGGCCAAAAGGCAAAGGACTCATACAGTGTCCCCATGGCAACAAGAAATCATTTTACATAACTAATGTATTAAATAACTAGTATTTATAGAGTCCCACATGGTGTTTTAGAAGATGAAACCCTAGCACACATCTGTGGAAGAAAATCATTGCCTAAGCAATTCATAATCTTTCTCAAGCAGAAACAGCTTTTTTTTTTTTTTTTCTTCAAGTGCCCACAGTTAACCTTATCAGAGATGAGAGATAAACTATTGGAAAATCATACTGTTGCTTAATAATTTAACAGAACTGCTACTTATAGTTGAGTTCTTTCCCTTGCACTCATAATTTCACCCTATAAAGGAGCAACATGACATGTTGACAAATCAGCAACAGCATGGCAGAACCACCAATCAGATGCCTTTTTTGCATGAATGCCTCTTTTTAATTCCTAAACTGCATGAGTTCATTGCTTATCAGCAAATGTGGCTCTCTCTTTGAATGGAATAGCTACCTGTTAGTAAATGCTATATCATATTAGTGTAACGAGGTATTTTTCCACTGTAACCTATTGTTACCTGTATAAGGTAACACATTACCTGTATGCCTTACAGACCTGTACTCCTCAAGATTTACTGCACAGATCTCCTGACCTTGTGAACTGGAGGAAAGGAAAAAACTATTGCACAGTAGCCAAGTGGTTCAGCAAAGAACAGCCAAAGATTTAATTCCTCCCAAGTTGTCAAAATCTACAGATACTTGAAAATATTACATCTTATAAAAGTGTTGTTAAAATTATAGAACGTGTGAAATTCTAAAATTACAGTTGGCTACATAACTTAAACTCATCTTTCCTTGAGCATATGTATTATGTCTCTCATGACTGGAGTACCTATTTTTGTCTGCTAGACTGCTATTTCAGTGTTGAAAACAGACTACTGTGAATCAGTGAAGGGAACTTGCCTGTAGAATCCTTGCCTCTGTTACAGCAAAACTTGAAAAATGAGTCATAAGCAAGGCTTGGAATGGCAGAGAAGGAAAGAGTAATTCCATAATTACTGAATGTTTACTTGAAAAGCTGGATTCTACCTTACAGCCATAACTGCATTGTCCTATTAGCTCAGCAACATATTTATAAAAGGACAACGATCACTAGTTTTCCTCTAAAAAGTACACAAGTCAAAAGCTCTTTTCCAGATTCCGTGGTGATTCAAGTGAGGTGCTTAAAGAGAATTTACCACAAAGTTTTTAAGCTACCATGCTGTTTCTTCTGAAAGACTCAAAGTTTCTACTTCATTTTCTGCGTATAGAAATTAAGATTTCAAATCTGCAAATCAGTCAAAGCTTTGAGACAAAAGTGCTACGGAAGTCCACATTAAGCTTAGAAGTTTAAAACAATCTAAGCCTTAAGCATCTCAAACTGCACACAGTTTACATGCACCCAGAAACAACTCCTCTATATGCCTGCTCACTAGCGCTTTTGTTACAGAGGGCAGCATGAAAACGAATTCTGTCTGCAGAACACTTCTACTTGCACCACATACAGAAACAATGAGTAAATGGGCAGCTTACTTTTCTGAGCAAGACCTACTTTACACTGTAAAAAAGAGTCAGAACCTCTGCTGCCCACAGCATTGAAGTAAACCTCATGTTCACCTCCTTGTACTTGGAAAGATTTCACGGTAAACATGTGCAAAGCATCTTCCTAATTTCCCTTTACTACAATGCCTTTCTAAAAACGTGTACAGCTGGACACTGGCGCTCCAGCCAACACTCATCAGCTATTTCCTGATATCCCATTTGTTTGTGCCCTGCTTGTCTCTGGACTGTAAGTTTTATATAATAGATTGTTCCATCCTCCTTTTCATGAACCTACTGTAATAGGATTTTAGAAGCAAAGTGACACTCACAGCTAATGCAATGATCACTGTCATCTGGAAAAACTATTTCCCCCTTCACTTTGTAACATATATCAAGTCACGGGGCTTTCTGCATTATATTTATTATTACAGTATTGTAATACAGCAAGTTAAGGAGGTCAAAGGGTTTTTGATGCTATCCTGAAAGCGTAGGATAGACTTCCACGATACCAAAAAGTAAGCATCGTACTCTTCCTCCCTATCCTGCCTCTCTTGGCATTTTTAAAAAACCACGATGTTATTTTAATATTATTTCTGCACAAATGCACGGACTGCTACCTTATCTGATGTAAACACCTTGGTGCCTACTGCTGCTTGTGATCCCTGCATGCGACACTCCTGCTTAAACCTTCTGGCGAAATTCAGAGCCAGTCTCCCACTTAGTACAAGGTTCAACAAAAGCCAGAAAATTAAATGTTCCACATTATATGAAACCTAGAGGTTAAAAAAAATGGATGCAGGAAAAATACATTTTTTATATCCTCTCCAGACTAAGTGAATTTGCGCAACAGTCACCTCTTAAAAAATCCCTTAGTCAGCAGACACTGTCAACGCTACAGAACTTGCGTAGATGATTCATTATTCTGCAGCCAAACTTGTAATACTCGTAGGTGGAAGCAAGAAAAAAAAAAATAAATCGTAGGATGCCTTCGCAAGCCTGTTAATGAAAACACTTCCTTAAAAAGAGGAAATGTTCTGTGCTTTGCCTCCAACCAAGCGTAATGTAAACTGCATAAAGGAGCTCTTGGAGCAGGGACTGGAACTGAACTTGGTTTATGTCTTCCCAGTCCCAAAAGGTCGCTTACACCATCTGGAAAAAGGTAATCCTCCCTCTTGCTCACTCACACACAAAAAAAATGAGTAAGTATTGCTTTCTAGAAACAAATACTTTTTTTTTCCACTGCAATTAAGAATTAAGCCAAAGTAAATCAACCTCTTAAGTTCTCACTCATCATTCTTATTAGGTTTATTTTGTATTTTAACTCCTTGGTTTCAATAAGAAGGAATAGGTAAAATTATCTATTTTTATGGAAAAACTTCATATATGAGTTTCAAAAGTAGTACATGTTATAAGGGCAATAAATGTTCAGTAAGGCATTCATTCTTGTGGTTAAGGTTATGCTATATGCACCTTTAAGAGTCACCCAACTAGTACCGTATCAAACTCTAAATTGTTGAAGTAGGAACTTCGGGTGATACAGGTAAATAATGGCAAACCAAATTGGTTTTCACATGCAAATCTTCTATCTGTCAGATGTAACCCCTATTAGAATAGCTACATCCAGACAGACATAAAACCTCTCCTACATCCTCATCTAAGTGCTATTATATAGGCTAAGAATTATTTCACAAGGTAACATTTAAAATCTGGGCACTGATTTGTTTCTGCTCCCACGTCTCACTCAGCTAATCCATTCAACTGCTTGGAGGGCTGGAGGCAAGCACAAGACCCATTTATCTAAGGCCTTTACACACTGCTGCAACACACTTGTCAAATTAGGCAAAAAAAAAAAGCCAAGAATGCATGGGCTATAACCTCTAATTTTTTTTTTTTTCTTCTGTGCTGCCTTTGAAACATCATTTGATTAGATTTTTCTCCATTTATCTCAAAATTTATGTTGGGAAATCCCATTAACTGCATTATTGCTGGAAAAGCTCAGATGTCAGCAGTTTCACAGAAGCACCATATCTCAGAATCTCATTTGAAGTGAACTGGAGGAAGACATTATGCTAATCTATTGTCTTCAAGTTATAAATCTTTAGGAAGTTAAAATTGCTTTTTACCCGTGAAATCCAGAGGAAGAAAAGTGAACAAATTCCTAATCTTTTAAAATCAAATTATAATTTATGATCTAGTTTTGAATTAAAACAAAAACTTCTAGGATTTGACTCTGAATGAAGCCATAAGGCAGTAATAAGCTGCACTTCCTAATGTAAAGAGCATTTGGAACTACAGCTCCACAATCTGTGCCAAACATGGAGGTACGTCTGCGCTTCCCAGAAAACACGTAAGCAGCATGAATTCACTTCAAAAGAATAAGCTCACATGCTTTCACATCCAACATTGTCCAGGCTGATGTGTTTTGCTGGACATCGCCCAAAAGAACAATGAATTGCCCTCATCATCCTACTGGAACGCCTAAGTCAGAGAACTTTAATACAACTACTTCTCATCGACTCCCAATTCTTTTCTTCCTTCTTTGCTAGTACTGAAATTTGAATATTATGTACTTCCTTTTCCTTTAATCGGGCTCGTGGTAAAAGCACACACGTGCTCCTATGACGTCAAGTACTCTCAAAAGACACCAGTACCAGACAGTGAAAGAAGAAATGTGTAGTCCAAAAATGTCTTTGTAAAAGAATTCTCGTTTATCTATTTATCACAGGTTTGCATAGCTATACTGGCTCACAGTTATTATTTTAACAAAAAGTTAAGCAATTGTTCTTGCCTGTGCTGTTTTCAAACTATTACCTGTTCAGCTCTACTAGTGCTTCTGAATGGTTTGTGCATTACTACAGCACGTAACATTTACTACAAAGCAGAAAATCCAACTGCAGTTCTATGTTACTTTCTAGATAAGATATTGTTTCACATCAAAACTGCCTAAATTCTGGCTTCACCAAACCTTCCAACTTTTGTTTTTAAGCTGTTTCTTATGGAAAAAAAAAGTCTGCAGAGTGATTCCACTTTGTCCACCTTTTCTCCTTAACTTTCAGTTATTGCCACCTGCAAACGAAGTTTGGCACAGTTAAGCGATTCATAGACAAATAAGCACATAGGAGTTTTTAGAAGAACTAATTGTAGAACAAGGGGGAACTTTCAACAGCAGAGATCTTAACAATGGGAAAAGCCAGCATAAATTCCACAGGCACCAGGTCTGTTGGGGCTTTCAGCACAGCATGCAGCAATTAACACAACTACTGGTAAGGAGAAGCCACAGCACATGATACCTCTTGCAGGGACAGCAGCAAGAAAGATTTGTGGGAATGTCACAAGAAAACTCAAGAAGAAGGAAAAACTGCAGTAAAGAAGAAACCATGCTTAGGGATGCAGACACAAATCCATAGGCAATGGGTCCTATGGAATAGGCCCAGAGCAATACTCCACTTTTTTTTGTTCTCTTACTACTTTGTAGAAAATTACTACAAGAGTCTTACACAGAACACCAACAAAAACAAAACAATGAGCAAAATGGTGGGTTACTTTATAGTTGTTTGTTTTCTTCAAGTCTTCAGAAAGTCTGACTTCTTAAACAATTACAATAGAACACCTTTGGTGCATTTAGCTTGAAGTATTCCAGAATGAAAAGATAACCAACCTACCAGAAAAAATAACTATCAACTTTATACACGGTCTGCAAATACATTGTTCAGGCTTCAACAACATTATTACTTTTTAAACTTAAGTAGCATCTTCCAACGCAAAATACCTCAACAAATTGAGCACAGGCAGTGGCCCACGTATAATAGTTATACTTCGTGTTTCTTTTAAACCTTTCATTCTCGAATACCTGAAAACATTATACAAGTTATCATAAAGAAGAGTAAATCTATCACTGTCACATGGCCTGAGAGGATATAAATTACAGTAGCAAAGAGCTGCACAGCTATTCTCCTTTTCAGTGAAGTACACGTAGAATGTTTTCAATTTTAAGTACTAGAAGAATGTTGTTAGAAGTAATTAGCAAAATACAAGAGTCATTACCTTCATTTCTAAAAAATGTTCCCTAGGATACTGAGTGATTATTCAGCACAAAATTTTATTTCTTATTTTAAAAGATGCAACGTCTGGTTGCAACAGGTCATAATATGTCAATAACATAACAGTTATCTGAAAGTAATTCTTCAAAATGTTACACAAATTACACTACGATGTTCTTTCGTTAATGTATAGCACAAATTTATTGCTTGATCAAGATCAGCTTTCAAAGGAATTTAGTACTGTCTCCTATAATATTTAAAAATATATAATGTTTCCTGTGAAAACAGATAGGGACAGCTATTTATTTAGATAGAAAAAACCCTGGGGTATACACATGCTCGTCCCTATACATCTTATTATGCACAAATATTGTACCAAGGTGACATCTGTTTGATGCTGCAAGGTGAGGGAACATGCATTACACAAGCATGAGAAATTCAGAAATCCCATTAGAAAATGTTTTGATATTAAGCGAAGAATCTCACCTGCATGAATTTCTGAGTTGATGGTATCAACAGCATATACGTAAACTTAGACAAAGCTGTTTATAATCAATACAGTGGAAAAGAGACAACCCTCTGCTTCCATATGGAACTCCACGTTTGGGTGGGGAATATTCCCACCACTGCCTTTGGTACTTCATAGCACAACCGTTAACATCGTGCTGCTGCCTTAGTCCTCGGCTAGCTCTTTTTTAAAACTGTAGTAAGGAACTTCTTCAATTCTTTAAAATCTGTTGTCTCTGATGAATACTGGGAGAGACTGGAAGGCATACATAATTTGTGGGGTAAATTATGAACAACCCAATTCTCTTAAACCATCTTGGAATGGAAACACCTGTGTGACCCAAGTAGACATTTTCTGACACTTTGAATAAGATTAAGAATTTGTCATAACTCAGAGCGACCAGAAGACAGGTGGTCATGAATTAAAAAAAAAAAAAGAACTGAGATGATTTCCATCCTCCTTCCTAATTTTAGATATACAATTACTAATTCAGCAAGAGATAGCATGTGATGCAGTCCAAGAATGTTCAGTGATCTATCCTCCTTTAGGAAGGCTGATTGAGTGACAGCAACTCCCTACAGTGTGATACCACCTGAACATTACATAGCCGTGTTTAAGGACACTGGGAACATGAAGAAGAAAATAGCAGTTTATTTATTTTCACACTGTGCCTTGTATTTACTGATCTGACACTGCAATAAGGCATGATTTGAGAACATCTGCAAAGGAAATTATAGTAAAAATCTTTAAAATAAGCTAAAAGGTAAGAGTCTAGTTGTAATTGGTTTTCTATTTAAAAAATGATGCTTATCAAATAACGCTGCAGGCATGAAGAACCACAGAACATTCATAAAATGCTTTCTTTTATGGGCATTTGAGTCTTCTTCAGCAGCAGTTAGCAGCCTGCTACCGATGCTGTACAATACACCTGCATTAACACAGGTATTTTACTAAGAATTAAGCAAACACTAAGAAGTAGCTCATTAAATTTACTATTATGGTAACACTGACATTTGTCTTAGGGAAACATTTTTTCTTCTAGATGCTGATACAGACAGTTAACAAGGCCTAATGAAGAAGCATGTCCATTTTCTCCTCTTAAAATATTAAGCAAGAAATGTAATAGAATCGTTAGCTCTTATCTTCAATCACCTTTCACAATTTTGCACTGCTCACCCCAGTCATGTGGAAAATAGGAATATAAAAGTAATTTATTCCAGGTCTCGTAATCTATTTTTGCCAATACAATGCACAGGTAGAATTGACCAGTGTTAAGCTATTTCAATTATGAGATGCTTTTGAGACTTAACAGTTATTTCAGGAAGACTGGTTAAATCTCTCAGTGAAACTATGCTTGTGTTTCTTGGGTGTATCAGCACATTACGATTGTTAACTACAATTTCTACCATCTGAGAGAACGCAGCATTGCTCCTACTTTGGACTTTTTTTCAATTATTTCCACAAACAACAAGGAATTTTCATATCAATCACTGCACAAGAAGACAAGAAATATATCCTACCTGTGAGATCAGTTCCTTCCGGAAAGATGAGGAGTTGCAGTGGCTCATGAATGTCACAGAAATAATGCAGCATTTTTTCAAAGTGACTCTTGTCATCTTCCCATTTTCTATGAATGAAAATAAAGGCAGCAACCTGCATCGCCCAGCCTGTAGTTTAAAAATACACCGTTAGTAATATTTCATTCTAATACTTTCACAGTCTCTGTTACTCCAAAATCTTGTACAGATTGTGTTACATGCAACATTTTATGTAAAATCAGCTAAGCAGATGGAGCCCACACAGCTAACAAGCCTTCTGCAATCTGGACCTAATGAGTCTCAGATACTCAGATTATGAATGATATCCAGATAACTGAATCCTGGAAAGGGTTATGCGAATTAAGAAAGGAAATGCTTGGGATGCAGCCTCAGCAAATCTTTGCAAATTTCTACACAGTACTCGTTAAAAACTCTTTGTACACAAACCAATATGTTTACCACCAAATCTGATGTGCTTCTCTGCGCATATTGCGTGCCCGTATCTCTAAGTACCTGCCCATACAGTTTTTTCAGTGGAGGCCATCCGTATTTGAACAAATCATTTGCAGGAAAAAAAAAGGTCAATTTTAAAGTAATTGAAATATGACTTACATAATTGAAATATGCTCTGTTCTGGCACTTAACCACTTTCTACTATTACAACATGCTTCACTACAATAGTGCAAACCCAGTATTTTAAAGTGAACTCATGAGGGCTTCATATTTATAATTATACTATATAAAGAGGAGATCTTTTCATACAAAATTATGTCAAATACCAAATGGTACCACAGCATTCAGCTATTCTAGTGGGTATCCCAACTGAAATTAAATCCTTAAAAACAGAGAGAGCAAAGTAAAAAAAAAAAAAAAAAGAAAGCCCTCTAAGCTGTAACAGAAACGCCTTCTACCAATTACAACTCCAAGGACATGGCAAGCTCCAAGGGACAGAGTGGAAAAACCCATTTTAGGAAAGTTCTACAGCCATTCTGGTATTTTCCACTCATTCTTACCACACTATTTAAACTTTTTGTATGTTTTATGCACTCATGTCACTTCCCTTGAATTACTTTATGCAAAAACTGTACTGTGCTAAACCATTTTATTGTTTAGTATCACACATCAGGCCTAAATAATTCAGTCCTCAAGTTCTCATTGCAGCAGAGCCTGTAGGTGAAAGAAAGGGAAGCAAGAAGCAAAATAAATGATCAGTCAGGAAGCATGCTGAAACTATCCCGGGTCAGCAGCTCCTCAGGAAATGTGATTTTGGTCCACAATACTGAGGGAGCATGGAAAAAAAATCTGTCAGATTCCATCCTCTCCCTTGGATCTCTGCAGGCAGTACAAGGCTTTAAGTTTTATGGAAGCCTGCATAATAAACTCTTTCCAGTGATCCTTCTTTGACATCACCAAGAACATCAAACTACAGAACACTTCTACCTAATAAGAAGGCTGCTTGGGTGACTTCTATTTTACTTACTTAAAATCCCTTAAAGTAGAAGATACGCAACAGTTTCCCATTCCTATCCTAAGTAGTGGTGTTATATACAGGCTATAAAAAATTAAACAGGCAGTAATGTAATGACAGTGTCAGGGAGGAGGAAGAAAGAGAAATGAGTTGGGAGGCATCTAGTCTTTACAAATAACCACAGGTTTGATTTTATAATTTAATTTATAACATCCAGTGTTCTAGAAGGTTTTTTCCTATACTTAAGTGAGTATCTAATTAGATAAAACAGCCCTGACTGCTCCAATAAGAACAGATTATCTAAGAGTCAAATGATGGATAGCAAAGGATCCTGATTTCCCTCCCTGCTTTCTCCAGCACAGCACACTGAGCCAAACTATTTTGACTGCTATGAAAGTCGAACAATCTTCCACACTCATTCAGTGCTAAAGCCTCCCATGGAGTGTGACATGAACTCCTGCCTTCAGCCAAAGTCCTGGTGCATACAACGGCGACAGCAATGTCTGTTTGCATGGCTCACCATTCTACTAGATTCAAGAGACAGAGGAAAAGCAGCACAAGCTGGCAGACATATGCCTTTAAATAGAACAAAAACAGGATCCTGCTTTGATTTCCATGCCACAGTCTGTCTGCATTACGCTGCTGGAAAAACAAAGCGTAACCAGTCTGAGACATGATGTGAGGTCCAAATGGGAGGACACAAGGAAGGTGGAGGAATTCAATGCAGCATCGAACAAAAGGAAAGCTTTCACCAATAAGCAAGATCAAAAATAAGCAGAAGGAAGTACCTTCTCATGTGCAGCCTGCAGGGAGAGATGCTATTCAGCTGAGTAAGTTTAGGACAAGATATTCTCCGACAAAAGTAATTACACTGTGCTTGTTTGCACAGTGGTTTTGGTCGTCTAGAAGGTGCTGGGCAATGAATTTTCCTAGCAAAGGGAGCATTTACTTGATCAGGGAAAAACCATTCTCTTTCAATTTGCAGACTTTTGAGAAATGTTGGATTAGGAAAACAGAGCAGAGAAACAGTCTGGCTAAATAAACCATTAACAATGCAATTCTACATCAAATAACCTTGTAACATCCAACATTTATGATAACCAGTACGGCTTGGAAAAGTATACAAGAGTAGAGCTCTTATTAAAATTTGCAAAATGGTTAGCAAAAATTTTACTAGGCAGAGTACCTAGCCACTGTGACATTTAAGTGATTTTTTGAGCTGAAAAAAATAAAAGATGCAGCTTCAAGTCTCTGAACAAGAGAAGTAAGGTGTATCTAAGAACTTCCTTACTACCCTAGGGATAAAGCAAATTACAGTTTCTACAGGTTGAGTGTTTGCAGCACTGTATTAAAAATGCTAGTAGCAACTATGAATCTTTTTTAGTTCTAAGACCCCACAATTCTACTTCCCCAACCCTTTGGGCTGCCAGAGGACACTGCTGGCTCATGTTCAACTTGCTGCTGTCCAGAACCATCCATTGTGACACACTAGTCACAGGACTCTTCCCTGCAGGTTTCACTTAAGCTAAGGATGTAGCAGCCCTTGGGCTGAGCCAAGACTTTGAGCTGCTCCTCCACGTTCCTCACGCTGAGTGTGTTGGTACAATAACATTTCCAATGCATTTTATGGTAACCAGCAATAGTATCCATGTATTTCCTATGGCAAAGTAACAAAATAGCTAATAATACAAAACCATACACACACAAATTCAATAATGATTCAGAACTATGAAAATAAGAAGGAAAGTGTAAGGCCTAACTATGAGGTCACTATACCCATTCATCTTCCCTCTTTTCTTCCATCCTATTTTTCACTGTTTTTCATATCAAAAATTCTCTTGGTCAAATAGAAGCATTACTCAGTGTGCGTATTCAACAGGGATGTAGTCTTGCTCAGGGCTTACTGACACAACAGCGAACCAGATGTCTAGACTCAGTAAGAGAAATCACTTGGAAGCTCATGATCACACGGCATACAAATCACTAAGTCCAAGCAGAGTTTGTTACACCAAATGTTTCACTGCATAAAATACAAGGCAACTAGCACACAATTCCAAGTATTCCTTATTTTGCAGATCTGTAGGCATTGAAAAGATGTCAGCACACAGCAAATTACACAGTGTTATTATGTATACAGTGTTGAGTTTTGATCTTTACAGAGTTCAGTTAGAATCATTCACTTTACTGCATTTCTCTAGATAGTTTTATGCCTAATAGCTGAAAGAAAATTAAACATTAAAAGGTTTTTTTTCATATAATGGTTCAAGTGCATAAACTAGGAAAGCAATTAAAGAAATGCTTTTTGAAATAATCTTGCAATGCACAATTTCCACTCCTTGCAATTGTTTTTAACAACGCTCATTAACAATAACGTAGTTAATAAGGGTGTGAATTGAACTACCATTTGATTTGGTGCATTCTTTGAGCAAATTAGAACCGTAAAACTAGCTAAGAGATAAAATTCATGGATATCCATTCATGATAGCATTCCCAGTTCCATAGTGAAAAAGCTGATTCAGTTGTGTTAAAGTGTCTATTTAACACTGGTATGCTTTTGCTACTACCTTGCCCTTTCAGATTCTGTATATTACTTTAATCTATATCTGGTTTTTTGGTTATTTTTGTAGTCACATTCAGTTTGCATTCAGATTTTACATGTGTATATACTCCAAAGCCTACTTTTTACTTGGACAAAATAATGATTTACTACAATGTATGTGAAACAAACTTTTTTTTCCTTACTTAAACAACTGAGTGAACAAATGGTGATCTTAGAAATACAGAATCATAAGACAATTAAAAACAGGATCCAAATAGATGCACAGTATACCTACGGAAAGGCTTCTTTCAATATTCAGTTCCTTAATCATGGTTAAGAAATATCCTATTTGGACACTTAACACTCAAATATTCATTCTGTATTTCCTAAGTTATATTATTTTTGCTTAATATGGATAATCAGATGACCTATTAGATCTACTACTATATTAGTGCTACTTCCAAATAATCTTTGCACTAAAATGCTTTAACTACTGTTAAGGAACATTAAACCTATTCAGTTACAATATCTATCTTAAAATAACATTTCAAATTTGATTTGATGTTCTGTATGAAATCTTAATAACATAACACTATTTGCAACTAAAGCAAAGGCCTGGAGTCTAGAATGGCAGAAAGGCTGCTTTTTCTAATGCTTTAAAAATACAGCAATACAGTGAAACAGTGCATGAAAACTTAAGTATTCAAAAGGATGAGAGATAAAGAGATACATCTTTCTCTTCACAATTCAATACCTTTTCCATTGGCTGGCATCTTCTTCAGATGCTCCACTTCCTTATGGGAAGACTGCAAAAGTAGACTACAGTACTGGCTGCCTAACAAGACAGCAGAAGAGGACATAATTAACTTCTCAAGCTGCATATCTGCACTGTGGTCCCACAAAGGTGAGTTTTCTCAACCCACATTCTCAGTCGGGCTGGTGTCTAGCGCTGTGCCAGGCAAGGGTAGAGCCAGCCAAGCTGAGAAATGGGCAGAGAAAGACCTTGCCCCCAAGTAACTTGGCCTGAAGAGCTGATCCATACAGGTGCAGCAGCATAACCTAGTGATAAAAGCAAAGAAATGTAAATCAGGAAAATACGCCGTGCAAATTCTGCTGTATTTATTAGGTGAGCTCAAAGTAAACACCTTCTTCACCAATTGCCATTAGTAAAACGGAGAGAATGAGAAAGGTTATAATCTGATCTCACTCTTTTGATGTTTGTCTGGGAGAGGCAAAGGTGGCAGAGAGAGACTGGAATTTTTATTATAGATAAAGGATAAGGAAAGTTTTAATGGAAATAGAATAGTATATATTTTTCCTGTTAGAGTTGGGAGAATTTCTGTTGCATGCATCTGAAAATAGTCCTATGATTTGTTCCCTGAGTAACCCAATAAAAACTAGATCAAACTGGGGATAGGGCATCTAAGACTTTTTTCCTCCCACAAAAAAAAAAGGCATGTAGAGTTGCAGGCAAATTAAGTTACATTTTTGCTTCCAGGTATAATCATTCCCTCACTCGTGAAGCTGCTTCATCAAGAGAGTCTCAAACATCTCTCTTTTTTGTGAGCAAATCTCAGAATTGTAGGAGTTGGCAGGGACCTCCAGAGAATATGGAGTCCAACCTCTGCTACAGCAGTTCCCTACAACAGGTTGCAGAGGAAAGCATCCAGGCAGGTTTTGAATATCACCAGAAAAGGGGATTCCACAGCCTCTCTGGACAGCCTGTTCCAGCGCTCTGTCACCCTCACTTCCTCTGACTTCCCCTTTCCAAACCACCTAGGATAAAAACTAGAAGGTAATGAAGTCTGGCGGTTCATAATTGAATTGCCACAAGACAAAAATGTCACATCTCCTCAAAACTCCAATTTCAGTCTATATTATCATAACAAAGATATCCAAAACATGAGCTATACAAGAATGTTCAATAGGTTATAGTTTTAATTTTTAAAACCAGTATGCTCTATTGGTAAGTATCTGAATGCCGATCCACTGTAACCTGAACAAAGACGCTTTATGCTGAAGTATTTACAATCTCACCTCCAGAAGCAGCTGTAAGTAGCACAAGCACTTTGGTGCCAATATAAATGCATACAGACTCCCTGCAGTGCTCTGCTCTAACTGTACTTCAGTCAAGTGATAACATTTTCTAAGCTTAGCTACACCAATATTTTACTTCAAGGTAGTTGATCCATCACAACTGTCTGTATGTGTGCTCTTAGCCCATGGCAAAGGCAGGATAATCGGAGTTGTTCTCCCCTTGCTTCATTGAAAACTAAGATGGCTCAAATTACTTTGAATTTGCTTCAGGCTAAGCTCACACACGGACAGCTATCATGGATCCACTGACGTGAAGTAAAACACTGGTGAGGCTAAGCCTAGTGCTGAAATAGATCGCAAATCCTCTTCTTCCCTCATACTTAACACAAGGGCCAAATCTAACCTGAGCCTGAGAGTTACAAACTTGAGTGAAGACAAGTGATAAATAACTAAAAAGCTCCATCCTACAGTCTATGTAGGAGCAATATTAGTCATACAATTACTTGCACACAGAGATGAAGATCAAGGCAGAGTTAGTCAGTTAACTCTGCTCCTAACTACTCTAGGTTTGCCAGTTCTGCTTATTTTGTTTTGTTGATTGGTTTTCTGGTTTTTTTTTCCTTTATCAGTTTGTCCTTTTCTGTCCCAAAACACTCCAGGTTTAGCTTGCTGCCTTAGCAGTCTCAGCAAACATTTTTTAAAATGGTAAGACTTCAAGATCTGTCCATCAGTGGTGCTTAGAGCACCTTCGTACTTAACATAGTACCTGAGTGTACAAATGTAATCTTTTTCATTGTGTAAAGCAAAACCAGGATAAACATTATCTCACATAGCAGCCATGAATTGTTGTATTACCTCTAGTTACCCTCTCATTTTTCCACCAATTTATCTGAGAGTGATCAAATTAAACAAAAAAACTAATTGATTTTTGTTGGGACAAATGTCGAGGCACATTTAGGCACTAAAAATCGATGTATTACTGCAAGCCCACCAATAGTTAAAAATCCTAGTTAAAACAATGAGCACATCCAAACCGTCAGTCACTGAAATACATCTCTAATTCCTTTGAAATCTTACTGATTCATATGAAAAACAAGACTTCTACAAATGAAACTATTAAGAAAATATGAAAGGATGCAACTAACTCGTCACTTAGACATTATCTGGTCATCTGACATTATTGTGTATGCTCCTTGGTACCTACCTGGACATTATGTATTCCATAGAGTATGTTGAACACAACAGCATCACAACCTCTATCACTTCCCCTGCTATTCTTTTTTTAATGGAAAATATAAATTGTACATATCTATTATTGTAGAAAAGCCCTATCTTGTCAGCTGTGCCGGAAACTGACAATGCCATTAGAAATTCTCCTTGAAAACTGACATTGCAGTGTATGACAGTAATTGCTGATGATGTCATATGAGAAACTGCAGCAACAGCTAAGAGCGGAGCAGCGCTCTCCTGAGACTCCAGCCTGGGCAACTTGTACTGAAATGCTGCAAGAATGTTTCTGAAATTTAATACCACTTTTCAAAAACTTTACTGCACACAATTTATCAAGCCAAAGCCACAGTTCCAGGAAGAAAGGACCATCTGTTTTTCTGTTGGGTTTCTTTATTTAAGGCTCACATTTAATCAAGTTAAAGTTTTTGGATACAGTGGGATGCAAAGAATTAATAACTTAACAACTAGATAAGTGACTCAATGCTTCTCCTTGAAATATTCTCTCTTCTGATTTTAATTATAACTAACTGGAAATAATTGCCTACTTGTAATACAGACTTATTAAATATGATACCTTTAAACTTTTCACCTACAAAGGAGGTGACAAGGACTCTGGATCTATTTCCATTCACAGCTTTGCTCTACCTACCGTATATACCACTTGGAGCAGCATAATCTCATACATACCTTAATGATCAACACCTAACATATGAATCATAGCTGCAGTTCATTGAAACTGTCCAGTTGATTTCCAAGCTATGTTCTGGCCTTAAAATTTATTAAATGAGCAAAACATTTACGCAAAAACCACGGAACACACTTCAACAAACAACACCTGACAAGCGCCTACTAAAGGTCTATCATGTAACACAGCAGAGCCATTAGAGGCAAGTGTGAGAAACTACTTTTACTGACTAGATTCAGGGTTGTTCTTTATGGACCCTGTTTTCTGCATCAACGTCCACCCCAAACACCATTTCATGATGAAAACTTCTTTTGTCAATCTTCATTTAATCCAAGAGTCTCACCTTTTAGCTGCCCTCCATTAGGAGTACTTTGTTTTTGCAAGAATCTGCTACCCAAAACAGAGGCTGACTGAACAGGGAGACTTGAATTTCTAAGACCTCTTTTTAGATATACTGCAGTTGAATAGATACTTATCATTCACGACTTAGACTATCAAATTCTGGCTTGAGTTAAGGATGCAGTCTACCTGAATTTCCTCCTATGATAAATGAGATTAATTGCTTACTAAAAGATAAGCTAAAATACTCAACACTGCAATCAAAAGTACTCGAAGCACATATACTGAGGAGGATATTTAGGGATTTGGCATGTAACTAGCAGCTCATAACTGTACAGATCCAGGCACCCACTCTATTGCCAGAAACTGTCATCCCATAACATGAACAACAGAATATCTGTTTTTACCACCTCAACCATCACAGTTAACAATATGGAGTATGAACCCAGAATTCCACTAATGGCTTACGTCAGACTTTGAACCAAGATATTACTGCGAGCAGGTAACACTGATCAGCTGCAGTCGTATTTGCCGGAGCTCATTTATCACATCTTTTAGATATGCTAAGTTTATGTACTGGGGACTGAAAAAAAAAAAAAATCAGCTTCTAAGCAACTCGATGCATTTTCAGGAGCCAAATTTTGCCAGGCATACATAATATCCCAGACTCTTGGGCTGACCTTCCAATTTTATTAAAGGTATTCTAATACTAAGCAGGCACACACATGCTTAGTTACAAAAAAAAATAAAATAGAAAAACACGCTTCTTTTGAAGAGATTAATCTATCAAACTTGCAGAGTATTATCCTGGATTCCATCTTCCAACATTTCTTTTAAAAGTTGCATATGCAGACGATTCCAAGACTTCAAAACATCTCCACTGTGTTACGAAAACATTTATATAAATACATATTTTCTCATTTCCTGTAATGCTAGAAGAGATGTCTTTTGTCAAGTAAAACTGACCACAATGTTTGAATGTCAGGAAAAAAGTAGGTTACCTAGTTGCATCCCTTACTTAGGGCTAAATACTCAGCAAGCAAATGTAGTATCAGCACAACAGCATGAGAGTTCCTCCTTATGGAATCCTGCCAGAATTATCTGTTCAGATAAATGGCCTGACAAAAGGGAACCATAAATAAGGTTACTCTTTCAACATCATAAAGTTGACGCATGTCCTGCCCAAGCTGGTTTTGTATAAAACAGCAAATAAATCTAAGAGATAAATAAAATGCAGAGAGATGCTTTTATTTCAGATAAGTCTGTCGATTTATTCAGAAACCATTTAGGCAGCGATTTTTGGCATATCTAAAATGGTTTCTCCGAGTGTGTGCAACTCAGATCTGTTCCCATTCTGTGTCACTATAAATACTGATTATTTCATGTCCTGTAAGCATATTTTGGGCAACCAAATTCATTTTAAAATTACACCCATTGAAATGTAGTGTCAACTTTGCAGTTGCCTGTGGGGCTTTTCCTTTTTTCTTTTTTTCCCTAATCTTCTCAATAGTATAAACTGGATGATGAAGAAAGAAGACTGGTGAGAGCATGTGCAGTATGGGGTGATATACCACCAAAGCCAAAGTGTTGAAAAAGACCTTGAAAAGAATTATAAAATCTTTTTTCACAATTCTGAAAGTATGAAATTTACAATTTGAAATTTGAAATTTACTTTCAGTAAGTAAAGTAGCAATATTTTTACCAATAAAAGCTTAAGCATGCAGTCCAGGTATCCCCTTGGAGACTCAGAATTTCATATACATTTAAAAGAAGATTTTTTTAAAATACTGAAATAGAATTCAAAGTTGGGTATAGACAATGCTGTGCAAGAGAATTTCTGAACACATCTTCCCTTCCAATTAAAGGGTTTAGTGACCTACCAAATCCTGGAATGCTTTTGAGACTGGATTTGAGACAGATTTTTTCGAGTCTGAGGTAGCTGTATCGCAGCAGGCAGTTCCACAGGAACATCCAGTCCATTCGTGTGCGATGGTTCATGATAATGACACTTCTTTCTCCAGGAATAAATCCATCACCAGTGACAACCACCTTGGCACCAAACACCATCTCCAGCAAAGCCTACAAATAATACAGCTAATTTTATGACTTAACTCCCAGAAGAAAAGCAACAGTCTATCATCGACACAAATTAATTTCAGTTACATCACTTCATTTATTCAGACATGCTATCACTGGTAAACAAATTTGTTTCCTAATAAAAAAAACATCTTTTCAACAAGGATCAAGCTTGTGACACTATCACTACTCAGCAATATTTCATCACAGCATGAAATAACAGTCTCTATATTCTCTTCTCTGATAGCTGTTGCTTCTCTCCTAATTTCGTTGCATTTAGTAAAGGAGAAAAGGGCAAAAGTTTTAGAAGATGAAGCAGCTCAAAATCCTTCAAAACACAAAACAGAAAAAAACAATCTGATATGTAATAAAGACAAATCCTCATTTATGTCACAAGATACATACTTCTGAGCACCAATTTAGTATTTTACTTCAGAAAAACAATTCCTGAAAGGCTGAGCAGAACAAAGTCCCTTGATTTTCAGAGAACAGATGAAGAGAGAGATCCTACTCCTAACCACCTTTCTATAGGAAGAGTTCAAAGAAGAGACCCCCAGCTACAAAGTTGATACAATGTGAGGACAACTTAATTTCAAGGGCAATTTCTTCTTTTTGACCTGAGACTGTTTGTCTCTAATGCAACTAGATGAACTAAATTCTACGAGGATTAAGTAAGAGAACAGTGAAGGTCAGCAACAGCATACCAGACAGTAAATAATTTCTGTAATTAGATAGCTGGAGCACAGTTGGAAGCAGAAGTTTATAAGAAGAGTCATTTAGGAATTTCTGCAATTTAAAAGAACCCTTTGCTTATTAGTGCTTCACCTACCCTTCTCAGATCAGCATTCGACAATGGATAGAGATAACATGAAAAGGCCTTTTCAAGAGTACAATCGACATGTAGTGGTAATTTACCTATACATTAAACTGCAGAAGAAGATAGACAAGGACTGCAGGTAGGAACACAGCCAACATTCACTAAGCTAAAGTCTTACCTTTCATAGATTGTTAAGAAAGTTATGGTCTGTTTAAAAAAAACTGTTAAAAAGCATTTATAAGCAAAATGAACGGTTGCCCAGAACTTGGTTCATACTGTAGCTTACCACTGGAAGTGTGAGCCACGTGGCCACAATGCGATCGGTGATCCAGCGATACCAGGCCGGGGAAATAAACATCAAAGGTAGAAAAGGACCGAGCATGAAAATACTTCCAAAAAAGCTTCCCAAAAACAGTGCAACTACGAAGTATATCCCTTTCCATGACACCATGGCTCTGAAAAAGAAAGTCGGCATTATGTTAGAGAGAAAAGGCAATGTGAATATCTAACTCTTCAGACATACAGGTTCAGTTTGAGGTAGCATTCCTCCTTCTTTTAATAGCTAACAACGCAAAATGACAGTAAAAGCAACCAAGGTGTTCTACCTCACAAGTAGCTTTAGGAGAACAACTACATAAACACAGTGATCTGTAAGATGCACTAAGACAGGGGTCAAAAAAGAACCAGCTACATCATAGTTTCCACCACTTACCACGATATGCAGTTCCATTCTGAAAACTTAAAAAGGCTATTTTTAACATGCAAAGGCACCAAAGATCTCTTACAATGGAATAGTTGAGGTTGGAAGGGTCCTTAAAGCCCACACAGCCCCTACTCCTGCCGTGGGCAGCCCCCCACCATGGCCCATCCAATCTGGTCTTGGGCACCTCCAGGGATGGGGCACCCACAGCTTCTCTGGGCAACGACCACTCTCTAATAATTTCCACCTAACATTCAATCTAAATCTCTCTCTAAATCTTTTAGCTTAAAGCCATTCTCCCTTGTCCTATGACTATCAGACCGTGTAAAAGGTCAGTCCTCCTCCTGCTCCTAGTTTCCCTCAAGCACTGGAAGGCCGCAATGAGGGCTCCCCAGAGCCTTCTACAGGCAGAACAAGCCCAGCTCCCTTAGCATTTCTTCCTAGGAGAGGTGCTCCAGCTCTTTGATCATCTTCATAGCCTCCATTCCAACTATTCCAGTTGTGTTGGGGCCCCCAGAGCTGAACACAGTGCTGCAGGTAGTGCCTCAAGGGAATGGAGTAGAGGGGGACAATCACCTCCCTTGCTCTGCTGGTCACACTTCTTTCGATGCAGCCCAGGACACAGTCAGCTTTCTGAGCTGCAAGCACACATTGCCAGCTCATGTTCAATTTTTCATCAACAAACATCTCCAACTCAATCTCCCCAGAGATGTTCTCAATGCATTCTCCACTCAGGCTGTACTTGCGCTAGGGATTGCCCTGACCCAGGTGCAGGGCCTTGCACTTGGCCTAGTTTAACTTCATGAAGTTCATATGGTCCCACCTCTCCAGCCTGGCCTGGCCTCTCCAGATGGCATCCCTTCTCTCTAGTGTGTTGACTACATCACAAAGCCTGGTGCTGTCAGTAACTTGCTGAGGGTGCAGCCAGTCCCACTGTCCATATCACCAGCAAAGATGTTGTACAGTGTAGGTCCCAATACCAACCAATAGATATTTGACATGGGGAAGTACAAACATTAGCATCTTCTGAAGATAAGGAACTTTGCTTTTTTACTTCTCCATTTTGTTTCTTCTTGCTAAGCCAATAATTACAAAAGTTTGCCTTACTGCCTAATGAGGGTCAACATCTGACCTCCTTCAGAAACCATTCAAACCTTGTAAAACCGATCAGACATTTTGAAGGAGATTTTCCTTTTCATCACAACAGAGCAGGCAAGCAGCTCTGCAATCTCCCAGCTCACTCTTAGTGAATTTGTGACTTTTTGAAGTCTGCTGTACTTCAACTGTCCTTCTCAGTTATTTTCCAAAAAGCCAACAGCCTTTGCATGAGACAGTCACTGAGACTTGAAATAATTCAGTGCCTATGCTATGAGCTAGACTGCCTTATTATAAATGTACAATGCATAGAGCTTCTCAATGCATTATGGCAGAACACGCAGAAATCCTCCAAGCAGTTGTAATAGCTATGAGCTTTCATAATTTAGCAACTACTACCAGTCATGACAAAGCAAATGTGGAAATATCAGTTCTTTAAATTAGGGCCTAAATATAGACCGTTTTCAACTATTTATGGCTCGGCCAATTGTTTATAAAATGAAAGGTTAAGTAGAAGTCACTTTCCAGTCACTTCACTGAATTCTTGTTTTGACAGGCTATTTTAGAAATCATAAGAGCTCAGATGGACAGGACTTCAGAAGAAGAAAAACAGGAAACTGGTGTTCTTAATTGAAAGTCAGCAATGGAAAAGTAATCCATTAAGACTTGTGTACTCTAAAATACATGATTTATCTCAAGCGTGTTTTGTGCCACGTCCATAGCAATATTGTTTCCACAGCAAAGTATCTCAAAGTCAAAAATCACAACCCAACTGTTGCTAGCACAGAAACCTGCTTCTTCTACTTGACATTGATAACTCACAAAAAAGTAACAGCATTTGGGGATAATTTTAGGTTTAAACAGCTTCATAATCTGCATTTTTGGAGGAAGGCCGAGAGCAGAGGCCATACAAATGTGTCAATGTAAGAACAGAACAGAAAGTCGGACTAAGCCCGATTTCTGCAGCGCAGCAAAAAAGAGAAACACTAAACACTAACTACTGATAGCTGTATCAGAAAGATTTTGAAAAGAATAGAATTTGAATTTGTTCAAAAAACATCACATTGTTTACATTCTGGAGCGCACAGTCCTCTCCTTCCTGCAAAAAGCAAGGCATGAAGAACCAGCCGGTCACATCTGCACACGCTAAGTAGAATCTATTTTAACATATCAAAGAATCCTTGAAGAGCACTGCACCAATTGCTCCACATGTGTTCTTGTAGACGGTACAGCAACCCTGTGCGGGGGAAATCTGAAATAAACGTAGCTGAGGGCAAAAGAAACCCAGAGAATAAAAGAAATAGCAGAAGGCAAAGGAAAGCACTAATTGCAGCAGGACTAGAAACGCTCTTCCTAACATATCAAGATTTGAGACCTGCAAAAGGGGATAGCATTAAATACAGCATCCCTGATCTAATCAGGCACACGCACTTTTTGAGGAACAAACACAGCAAAACAACTGGAAGCAGCTTGCCAACCCACCAACAGCACATGCACAGGGCTTGGTCAGCTTCAGCCAGCTGCAGTGGTTCTCCTGGAGGCTGCTCAAAGCCACTGCTCACTGCGGCAGGCACACACACGTCTGCCTGGCAGCTTGGCCCCACGACATTGCTGAACAGCACCCAGGTACCCACAGCTTTCCTAATGGAACATGCTGCTCTGCCATTCTCCTAAACTCCTTTCGAAAGCAATCTAGGTCACTTACATGCAGGCTGAGCTTTTCAGTTTACATTAGTCCTTCCCTCAAATTATAGCACGGAGCCAAATATTTAAGAAAAATCTATTCTGTATTTTATATAAAAGACTGTCTTGTAAACATTTTTTTTTTTTTTTAAGATTGAAGTATGTGAGCTATGGTAAAGACTTGGAGAAGTTCTGAAGTTTCTCTTCTTTAACCTGCACTTCAGCAGTATTTTGTTCATTATAGCAGTATATAAATATACATTATACTGCATCCCACTGGGTTAAACACTGCTGCACTTATTCATAAACACAGAAATCACAGAATCATTTAAAGGTTCCTTCCAACTCAAATATCACCTAATCCAGCTCCCCTGCAATGAACAGGGACACCTACAGCTAGAAGAGAAGATACCATGCATTTTTATGTCATTTATCTCTTGCAGGTACATTTTGAAAGTGTGATACATACCACATATTGCTCATTACGTATGTAAATAAAACATATTACCTTCACATTTGCACATATGCATTTACCTAGAAGAATGGATAGGGTTTACCACTGAATAACTTCCACCCAATAAAGCACATACCATGCAAACACACATGAGAAACAGAAAAACTACTCCTAATGAATTGAAGCAGAACTGCAAAGCCAGAAGCCTGTGCTAAGGCGAAGAACAGCAGAGCATAACCATCCAGCTGGCCTCCTGAGTGCAGCAGTCAGCAAGACCATTTTAGTAACCAGGTGACATTGTTAACAATCTCAGCTGATTTGATTTTGTTTGTGGGTACACGTGATGGAGTTGCAGCCTGGACAACAGGTTACATGATTAAAAACGCATCTGACCACATGCATCAGCTGAGAAACTTTCCAATTTATTCTCATTTTAACCGTCAACCAGGAATGGGCATTCATCATTGGCTGCCAACAGCATGTGTGCTAGACTAGTACAGAGGTCAGCGAGAGAGCTCCTCTGTGTACGTTTACAGCAGCGAATGAAGAGGGTGAAGATCCCAGCTGGACTTGACATGCTGAGCAGGGAAGTCTGTGCTATCATAGAATGGTTTAAGTTGGAAGGGACCTCTAAGATCACCCAGTTCCAACCCCCTGCTGTAGGCAGGGACACCTCCCTCTAGACCAGGTTGCTCACAGCCCCATGCAGCCTGGCCTTGAATGCCACCAGGGTGGGGGCATCCAAAACCTCTCTGGGCAGCCTGTTCCAGTGTCTCACCACCTCCACAGTAAAGATTTTCTTCCTAATATCTAGTCTAAATCTACCCTCTTCCAGTTTAAAACTATTTCCCCTCATCCTGTTGCTACTTGCACTTCTTAGAATTCCCTCCCCAGCTTTCCTGTAGGCCCCCTCCAGGTACTGGAAGGCTGCTATAAGGTCTCCCTGGAGCCTTCCCTTATCCAGGCTAAAGACACCAGCTCTCTCAGCCTGCCCTCGCAGGGGAGGTGCTCCAGCCCTCTGATGATCTTCGTGGCCCTGTTCTGGACCTTCTCCAACAACTCCATGTCCTTCTTGCGTTGTGGGGTCTAGAACTGGACACAATATTCCAGGTGGGGTCTAACGTGAGCAGAGCAGAGGGCCAGAACCACCTCCCTTGATATGCTGCACACTCCTCTTGATGTAACCAAGGACACGGTTGGCCTGGAATGTGAGCTCACATTGCCAGCTCACGTTGAGTCTTTCATCAACTGACACCCCCAAATCCTTCTCCTCAGAGCTTCCCTCAAGCCATTCTCCACCCAGTCTGTATCTGCGCTTGGGATTGCCCTGACCCAGGTGTAGGCTCATCATACTACTATCTCAAACCTAGCTTGAGCGCTCTTGTACACACGTCACCCATACTAAATCTAGCACATACATTAAATGCAAAATGCAAAAATATACCCCAGGAGTTTCAAAAAATGATTGAAAAAGCAACCAAAGTGGAAAGGCGTACCTAATGAGAACTTGTACAAATGGCCTAATACTAAAGTGAAAATCTCAAAACAAAGAAAACCCAAAGCTGATTCATTCGAGAGATGAGATACCCAAGAAATGAATCAAATGATTAGATGGAAAGTCTGAGCAACAGAAACCAAGCATTTTCAAAGTACAAAAGCACTTCCTTATTGCTGTTGACAACTATCTCCTCCTATAGCAGTAATTAATGCTGGATTTGGAATACATAAAGACTTTTGTGCATTTTAAAGCCACTCTCTGTTCACTGTGTGTGTCAGAGCTGCGGGGAAATGGTCAAAACTATTTTAAGACTCAGGCTCAATGCTGCAAACAGAAAGACAGCATCCACATACTGGGTTCGTAGCTCTTCATCTGTTTTGTGGCAGAACTCCAAGTTATCGAGATACTACTCTTCGCGTGTTCTTGTTGCCATAGCAGAAGGAAAACACGCTCTGTCTCCAGGTAACAGGAAACAGTAATTCTTAAAATACAATTTTTGTTTTACATTTCTGTTAATTTTAAAAATTCTTGGCTACGATGGGATAAATTATTTCCCAAAGCAGTTGCATTTCTGTCAACTTCATCTTTATTAGAATATTTTCTTGAAATTATTTCACTATTCTATGCAGTTTTTGCACAGTAACAAAGCAGAGGCATCTACCTGTGATTGTATTTTGTCTCGATTTATCATCTTTGTGATTTTATTCATGACACAGCTGGAAAGACAGACAAACCATGGCTTGTTACGATGTTTTCAAAAGGCCTTAAACAGCATCTGTGAAAAGCCTGATCTCTACAACAATTTAGGTTTTCTTCCCAACTCTTTCCATGGCTCAGAAGTGGGCAAAAGACGCACACAAGTATATCTGGTTAGAAACAAGAAGGTTCTTCTAAAATTAAAGCTTGAAGTTTCACAGTAGTAGAGACTCACCACATGCTTCACATTTCCTGAAAAGTTTCACGATAATTTGAAGTTCTTGTACGAACAATTTAGTTGTCTTCCAAATCCAATCAAAAAAACAAGATCTAGCCTACAGTATCGAATTAGAATCATAGAGTCATTAAGGCTACAAAAGACCACTAAGATCACCAAGTCCAACCCCAACTCACCCCCACCATGACCAGTGCCACATCTCCTGAGCACCTCCAGGGGCAGTGACTCCACCACCTCCCTGGGCAGCCTGCACCAGTGCCTCACCACTCCTTCTGAGAAGTTTTTCCTAATATCCAACATCCAGTATCTCCCCTGGCACAACTTAAGGCCATTCTCTCTCATTCTATCGCTGCTACTGTGAGAAGAGGCCAACCTCCACCTCACTGCAACCTCCTTTAAACAATATTACATGCTACTACCTGACAGAGCCAGCTGCCTGATAACTAGAGCAATTTTCAAGTGTTTAGCATTATGCGGTCAACAAATCAGAGTTTATTACATCACCAAAATAAATGGCAAATAAAACTATGCTGCGTGGTTCCTGGTCGGTATGTTCCCATTCAATAGCCACAGGCAATAAAATTGCTCGTTCAGTAGTCTTTATGAGCTGAATGAGGAATACTAGGCATTCCGTTTAATTTTTTTCAGTCAATTACCAGTGGAAAAGGTAAACATGACTTTCAATTAAAATCAAGCAGAACCTCATACAGACAGCCTTTCTCCAGTGCTTTCACAAAGAAAGCTAGCAGCTAACTACAAACTGATCTCTGCATTTCTTCTACGCAATAAAATGAAAGAGGTGAGCAGGAAATTCTAGCTCCCGCAATCAATCCCAAATTCTGAAAAATACTCCCAAGTCAGAAGATACATTTTTAAAACCTTTTGCCTAGGTGAAGCGAATTGGTCTTCTTAACGACACAATTTGTTCACATCCATAAACTAGTGAACACATAAACAGAACTGCCTGGAAAGGAGGGCATGCAGCCAGAAAACCCTTCGCAGCTCGCAAGGCAAACACCACAGGGGTCACGGCAGCCCCTGCCCAGGTGGGCCGAGCAACAGACCACCAGGTAGGCACAGAAGTTGCAATGGAAACGACACATCCTAGCAGAATGCCTCCCGCCCAGATTGCCTTTTCTATTTCAGCCTTTTACAGTTTTTTTTCATAACAGTTCAGTGGAAATTTTCACCAATTCTTGTACTCGGAGCAAGAAATTAGTTTCTATATAGCGCTATTTAAAAAAAGCTGCTTACAGTTAGCTGTTGTAGACTGACTCAGTCCTATTTTTCAGATCTACAACTCATCCCATCTTTTTCATGTAAGTTCTCACTTGCCTCTCACATAAAAGAACTTCAGAAACAACACAAGTTACAAGAAGCTGAGTTATTATTTGGATAGATATGCACTCTAATTAGTAATGCATAAGATACAGGCAAGAAGCCATCAGTTTCCAGGCATCCCTTAACGAACTACATTTTTTTTTCTGCCGCCTCTCTTGTGTACTTCTTTATTTTAAGGAACATACACATATGGCACAGATCAACACCACATGTGAAGGAACGGGCACTTGACTGTTTAAACTATTTCCCCTTTTATTCAGTTCCTGCCTTTAAAAAACCATCAGGAGATTTAATACATGCATCATAAAATGATATAGAAGAGGACAATAAAAGATAATTACAATCAAACCACATCCCCGAGTCTCTCCAACAATAACATGCACATGCAACAAATAAAAAGTACAATACTTAATCAGTAATTTCCATAAATATTATTGATAAAATGATTGCTGGTGAGGACCTTACCATTTATTATCTCTTTTATTTGCCCAGACTTAATCTGACTGTTACACTTCAATAAAAGATGTAATAGAGTATTTAATTCGTTCTTCCAAGTAATCGTGCCTTTCCAAATGCAAAAAGCCTGGCTGAGATTCTCTGCAGCGCAGTCCTTAGATGCTGCAAGCAGATAATTCAGTCAGGGTACAGACATCAAATCAGCCTGATGATTTTTCATTCTAATTACCTGTACTATTTCCACTGTTGCTCTAGACAACCATGAAGCCAATAAAGCTTGAATGAGAACACCAACTAAGGTACTTAAAAATACTTGGTAAGAGGGTGTCAAGTGACAGCTACGGCTATTTCCAGAAGAAAAAAGATTTATGGAAAAGAAATAACTTCAATTCTTTACTATATTCAGAATATCAAGTATAATTGACAGGTTCAGCTGCTGTAGGAATAACCAAGCAGGCCAATTTTGATAGATAACAAATCCAAGCAAAAATGTTGAAAAAATGTTCCACTTTGTAATTGGAGATGTTACAAACAAAGTATTAAATCAAATGATTTCCCCTGTGTAACAGCATCTCAACACTTGAGTTCACAGCTATTCTTAGGGAGGGGCGTTCATAATTTCAGAAGTAGCTGTTCAGCAACAAAATCCCCAGTTGGGGAACAGAAATCAAGTATTGCAAGCAATAGAAAGAAGAGTCTAAGACAAAACTGCCAGCGCATTCCATGGAGGATCCAAAACTCTTGCCACTGGAATTGAACCAACGTTACCCCCTGAGAACACTAAAAGCACTTCAGGGTTATTCATATGTGCTGCAACAGAGCCTGGACACACGCTTAGAAGAATTTGCATTTCCAAGGTTCCAAAACCTTTGCTGCGTTCACCATTTCGAACTGTTAGCTCAGTCTGCCTACAGAACAGTAACCCCACATTTCCTTCTCTCCAGTGGTACATCTTTAACTCAAGACAGAACTTTCTCATTGGGTTAAGATCACAGAGGAAAAATGGGAGAAAAATATGTGAACAAAACCCAAAGAGCCTGTTTCACAAGCTGTATAAACTACCAGTCATCACCTAGTCAGTAACAGCATGACAAAAAACCCCACATTAATTCATATTGTCCTGAAAACAAACTGGGAATGTAAAGGCAGGCTTTCAGAAGGCCTTCGGCAAGGTACCCAGCATGGAGAAGGTTCCAGTGAGAGCTTTGTTTTGTTTTCACCCTCCGTAAAATCTTTGTTTTAGAACAGAATGTATTAACTCAAATAATTCCTGCTTTTCCAGTTACAATCTGCATTACAAATACACGAGCAAAAATGACCTTCATTTCTCTACCCTTTAAGACATTCTGACTAAACAGTACAATTACAAAACCATAGGGTGGCTTGGGTTGGAAGGGACCCTAAAGCCCTCCCAGCTCCAACCCCTGCCATGGGCAGGGCTGCCCCCCCAGCTCAGGCTGCCCAGGGCCCATCCAACCTGGCCTTGAGCACCTCCAGGGATGGGGCACCCACAGCTCTGGGGCACCCACAGCTCTGGGCAGCAGCGCCAGGGCCTCACCACCCTCTGAGTGAAGAATTTCTTCCTAACATTTAACCTATATCTCCCTTCTTTTCATTTTAAGCCATTCCCCCTTGTCCTATCACTATCTCCCCATGTGAAAAGTCACTCTCCCTCCTGATTATAAACACCTTTTAAGTACTTTAAGGACCTTAAGTCCTTATGTAAGAGATGAAGAACTGTGCCCACAGACAGATTTATGCCTTCTTCCCTCTTTTTTTTTTTAATAATAAATTGCTATTATCAATCACATAGAACTCTGCCAAATCTTTCAGTCTGTGCTACTGCCTCAGGCTTTCTTTTTTTTTTTTTTTAATATATTTCCAAGACAAACATCAACAAAAAAACACATTCATAATCAATGTTAATAATGTTCTAGCCACGTAACTGGAAAATTCCATGCAAGAGAGAACTTAAAATTTAGCACGGCCACCTTCGTATCAAGAATACATAGTCCTTGGAAGCATACTTAGGCATCAGCAAATATTACATGTTTCTAATAACTTTAAAAGCCACGTAAATTGTAATTTTCTGTGGAGTTTGCTTACAGGCTGGCTGCTTTTCAAGGTAAGCATAGCAGAAAAAACAGATCAGTTACCTGGCAGGCTTGAAAGCAAAAGAGGAAAAATGCAGTAGTTCTGCAGAAAAATTATCATTTCATCCCCACCAGAAGCAGTAGAAACTGCTTATTTACATTTGATCCATTTCTGGACATGAAATCCTATACTCCATCTGCTATGTTTTGGTGAAGATGGAATATCCGAAAAAATGCACAGCCAAAATGCACACGCTGCCAATCTACTGCCCCAGTATCAGTCGTTATTTCTGATTCAGGACTTAACAGCAAAAGGCAAGGTTTTGCTGTGCTTTCCAAAGCTCTTTGGAGAACACAGAATCACAGAAGAGGGGTTGGAAGGGACCTCTGGAGATCATCTAGTTCAATCATGTACAGCTAGCACAGGTGCTAGCTTTGCCCAGGAAGATGCACAGCTGAGTTAGATGATTTCTACATGGAAAGCTCCATGTAGAAAGCAGAGATTTCTAGCCCATGTAGATACTTTGCTTCTGGTTCCAGGGCTACTGAATCTGATTCTATAAAATACACACATTTTTCTTCAAACTTTAAATGGCCACAAAATCAGAAAACGTTTTACCAATACAACATAATAAAGCAACTGATGTTTCCTGTTAAAGCTGAATGGATTTGGTCCCTCAAAAGCACAGATAAGATAAGAGCTAACATTTGGTCCTTATTTGTAAAACGTAGTTTGCATTTAGATGCAAAGGACAGGATGTTTTGTGTAAACACTGAGCAAGGTCATTCTATCCTATAACAAATTATCAGTACAGGATGCTGAACACCAGAATTCACTGCTGAAGCAAGTGGGGAAGTTAACTGCCGGTGCTTATGCAATACTTTACTAAGCAGCTAGAAGATAAATGGAAAGAAAGCAACATCTAAGACTAAGATTTCTAGCCTTATGTAAAATAATAGCTAGAATGAAAAAGAACCTCCATTTCTAATAACATTTGCCAGAACTGAAAAGAGCTCATAAAGAAGAAAATTAAAAGGGTTGTCATAGGTATTGTATTTCCCATTACAAAGACCAGGTCAATGTTACAATGAGTTTCAAGCCAGCTGCAAATTCACTTGGCAGATGCAAATTCATTAGATATATGTGCCGTGGCTGACACGTAGGTGCTAAGCAATCCAAGACTGAAGTATCCATGAAATAATCACAGAACAGCGAGTGACCTAGTCAGGGTAATAACCCATTATAACTACTCGGGGACTACTATATTTTAAACGTGAGGAAGGCTCCAAATTAACAAGAGCTAATAAGAAAAAAAGGGGAGGAAAGAAGGAAAGCCTCACAAAAGCTGTAGTTGAAGAGCCTCCCAGCACACACATTGGGCACTGCTACAGAACTGGCTGCTTCCAGCCTCTGTCTCAACACTGTTGATGTTGCTATGAAAGTGCCTTAAACACTTCAAAGTGATTGGAAAAGGAACAAAATGAAAGGACAACTTTTAAAAGGCAGTGACTGTTGAAGTGAAAAACTGTTTGGATGATTAAGAAAAGTATACTGCTTTTAGCTTGGCCAGGAAATACTGAATACCCAAAACCTACACCATGAATTTCATGTGGGAGACATGCAGCATGGTATACATGGTACAGAGAATGCTATGAGTCCATCTTTGCATTAGATAAACCATATCCAGAGAAGGAAGATATCATCCAGATTTGGCAGTGCAGATCATGCTACCAGCAATATTTAAATCAAGGATCTTCTCCCAACAGTTTCTGCAGTTGTGGAACATGGTTAACATCAGCTGTACCTGGAATAGAGTAACTACATTTAATGATTCAGCAATTCATTATTTTCTTCAGAAGAGTTTCTCTTCCAGGAAAATCTAGAATTCTTAGTTATTTCCAAGTGGGAACACAATCTGACACATGCTTCAGTTTTTACCAAGTGTCCTGACCTTTCATTAAAATGTTTACACAAAAAACACAGAATTCCTGGAAAGGATCTGCTCTTTTCGATTAGCATAGTAATACCTCTGAAACAAAACTCAGAAGAGCTTATCTTGAAGCTGTAAAATAAGCTCATTAATAAGGATATGCATGGAAAATCATGTACATTTTTCTAGTTGTATTTGCAGAAGAATTCCCAAATGCAGTCACGAATCTCTTTAAGAGCTTGAAATGCCTCTAACGAGCACTATGGAGGTGATACTTCCATTTGGGAAATTAGGATTTATGGACTTGTCAAGAACAGACACTGATGACGTTCCATTTCCCTCTCTTCCTCATCACTTTTGACGCTTCTCCCTGTGTCTTATGGAAGTAAACACACTGCTGAAACTCTTGCGACACCCCAATAACCAAAGCATGGTATATCTTTACATACTGAGACATTTTCCTTTTAAATATTATGGCCTGAAGAGAGATGATACAGAAATTACTCCATACTGCAAGGGCTGCTAAGTTAAGAAAAAACATCACAAGCACAGCCACAAAGTAGAACACAGAAGCAAGGGAATGAAAAATAACAGAATTGACTGTGAAATATTCTTATGTCCCAGAGCTAAGTGACATTTTTCAGATGAGCGTGGAACAGACAGCTACATTATCCTCTGCTGAGACGTACAGCTCTGAAATTATTTTTGTTGCCAAGGATGACCCCTCAAGTAAACAGTTTGGTAAACAAAAGCAAGTACAGCCATGGCAAATGATGCAACACGGGAATCACAAACTTGTTAATACATAGTACTATTTGGAGTTTGTTAAAAATATTCGTTTATGTCAACAAAATAAACACTAACAAAAGGGTGGAAATTATTTCAAGAAACTCTAGCTTCAAGACCTTCATTAAACAAGGGCTGGTAAAATTGTTTCAACTCGTTACTAAAATGTTATGGATTAACTAAGTGGAATCGGGGTCTCTCTTCCAGTATCTTTCCCAGGGGCATAAACCAAAAAGACATGCAAGATGCTGCTGTCCAAACCCTTGGGTGGAATTAACAGTATCTGAATTTCTGAGTGGAGAAATGGCTGAGAAACACTCACACTTACATATCTTAACTCATGCCGAGCAGTCTTAAACCTAATTCTGCACAGTAGCACTAAAAGGAGAGCCTCTCTCTCTTCCTTTTCCAAACTGCTTTTCTTCACTGTTCAAATTCAGCAACAAGCAAGGCAAGGAGCCTGCCCTTCCAAGTTCTGTCTTCTCCTCTCACAAGTTCCAGTCTGAGTAACAGTTGAAGCAGTAACGCCTCTGGAAAAGGTACACTGTGATTGTTAAGTTGAAAACTCCTAATTCTGACTTTCACTTGTGAACATAACCATTCTGGAGACTTCTTTTGAGTGCTTCCACTCTTAACACTGAATTTTTCTTGGATGTATTTTGATCTTAATTTATCCAAGAGAACTGCCTTCCCATGAAGGCAGGTCTTTATATGTTTACGGCCTTAGGAGCTCTACACAGAAACGCAGAGAGAATTATGTAAATTTGTTTAATATTCAAAACTTTCTTCTCTCACACAAATCATTTTCACTTGCCCCTGCCGCTGTCACAGTCAGAGAGAGGACAGAAGGCACCAAAACAATGCAACAGTGGGAATGATGGAACATGCTCTGTCACAGTGAAAGCTCGCAACTACTTGAAAGCACTGTATTACAGCTAAGCAAGGCAAAACAGCATGCCTTCTAACAAAGACAATTAGAAGCCAGTTAAAATAGAGGCTAAGTAAAACTGACTCAGGCATATACAAGTCTGAGTTTTTCATCACCCGTCACTAAAGGAGGGGTAAAGCTGGTTCTAAGAAATTTTCAAATGGTGCATTAAGGATAACACTTGAAAACAACTTAAGGAACGTGGATTCCTGCCGAGGACTGAGTTCTCAACAACAGCTAAGATTTATTATATTGATTTTTCTTTTTTCCAACAGAAAATATAAGCTATAACAACGTGTTTCCTTTCCAGTTTTATTGAACCATTGCAGTACAAAAAGACGCTTTCACAACAACTTTTAAAAGATCTTTTTGGATCAAACAAATCTATTATTGAAGTAATCATTGAATCACAGAACTGTAGGGGTTGAGTTTCCGACAGAAGGGGAGCACACAATCTCTCTGGGCAAACAGTTCCAGTGCTCCATCACCCTCACAGCAGACAAGTTCTTCCAGTTGGTGCCTGTTGCCCCTTGTCCTGTCGCTGGGCACCACTGAAAAGAGTCTGGCTCTATCCTCTCGACACTCAACCTGTAGATATTTATAAGCATCAATGAGTTTCCCTCTCAGATTTCTCTTATCTATGCTCCTCCAATGCTAGTAACAGTAATCAGTCACTGGAATACGTGACGTTAAGAATTCCAGAGCAATTAAACGTCGTTACTAATTTTGATGTATTGGTCAATCAAAACATTTAGCTCCTTTTTATTCTTTTTATTTAAAAAGCCAAACAAACATAAACCACCACTTCGCTTCATAGAAGTATCAGCAATTTGCCTTAGTGGAATGGAGTAAGAAGTTCACACGAAGTTCACACAAAGAGCGCTCTCATCAAGGAGACGATGATTACATGGCTTGTTAAATATGCATTTTCTCACCTTAAAGATATTTCACTGGAACAGTCTGACTGCAAGAGGAAGAAGTTATGGACTCCTGGCAGCACGTACAAGCTGCCATTACTGTGATGAAACATTAAACCACAAGCAGCTCTCAGCTCAAGAGAGTGCTCCATTCTTATGAAAAGGAGCACATTCCTTCAAATGTTTTAGCTTAAAAAGTCAGAAGAAGCAACTGTAAGAATCATCTTCTAAATTAGCTTTCACCTCTTCGTACATATATTACAACTACACTGCCATGGTTCTGGACATGGTTCAGTTGCTTTTTTTTTTTTTCCCAAAAATTTGAGAGAAAAGATTAAATTTAAAAGAAAACCCCATACAGGAAAAAAAAAAAAACACAACTCAGCTCGTGCTTCAAGTAGGACTGACTTTTAAAAATCCTGGTTGGAAACTACCTTATGCAATTTTGAATTTGCCAAACCTAGTCACATTTAAAGCATTTCTTTCATTTCATTTTGGGCATTTGCATTGGTGCCTTGAGTAACTGGAATTATTTTCCCTCATTCCCCCATCCCAAATCTCTCCATTTGTTAAACTGTCCCCGTAATCTAATTTGAGAACAGAAATCTCCACCTTCTCTTCCTGTGAAGCACTAAATACATACACAGCTTATTTTCATGGACGCCTGAACTACAGGGGTTTAACATAAGAACTTCTAAGTGAAACAAGCGAGCACAGTAGGAAAAGCTAAAGCGACATGTGGCCTCAGGGACTCTCCTTATGCCTTCATGAGACACAATATCCTTCCAGATGTACAACTCTAGATTTTCTTCTGAGAAAAGGGAAGAAAGGCAAGGTGTACAGGATGCCCTGGAAGAGCTGCCAGGAATGAATACAGTTTTCCTCCAAGATCTGTAACTATTGCTGTCCCACACAGCTTGCTGTTCTAAACAGTTGCAAAAAAAAATAAAACTTAGCTCTGTCACATTGTTTTTGAGATCACATCAAGACCAAAATTGTATCCGAATCACAGACATTTATATATGAATAGTGACAATGAAAACTGCTGTTTCTTTTTACACACAAAAAGCAACTAAGCATATTAATAACAGACTTCAGTAATGAAAAAAACTGTTTAAAAATGAGGTGCTTTGGCAAACTATCCCCCCCCTGCAGTTTCCTTCCAGTTTGTCCCTGTTGACATATACATACAAAAGAATATCCTGTCAATTCCACCAGAAGACATTTTGAAAAACTGCACTTTTAGATTCAGACTATATTTTAGTTGCCATGGGCTTTGTCTTCCCCAAAGTTTAAAAAAAGATGGTACCATTAAATCCTCTGATCAAGTGTTTAGGGAAGGCCATTAGGTTTGTCCACTGAATCAACAACAGTTTGCATGGAATAATCTTCCAAAAAGTTGTCCTGTTTGAAAATACCTGCATTAAACTTCAAACATACATCGGACAGAAAGATTCCCTGCACACAGCAGTTAACCTGTTATCCTCCAGAACTCCTAAGAATGTAATTTATTTCTAATGCCATGAGTATCTCAACTGTTATGTATTCAACATGCTAGTAACAGGACACCAGTCCTTAATAGCAGACTATTCAGAACAGTCAGTCACTATTGCAGTAACATTGTCCAGTAAGACTTTGAGTTCCATTTTCTTTTTTCAATTATATTCACTAGATCATTTTCCCCCAATTCAGAAGCAGTGTCATCTGTCTCCAGGCAAATTACATGTAACTCAAAAAGAGTAAACAGCAACCAAACTGGGAAATTTTCTAGTTTATCTGGGGACTTTCCAAGCACGCATTTAACTTACAAGAACTTGGCCTTCCAACAACTACTTATCGTTATGTCTACATTCAGAGACAAGAGTACAAAAACAGGACTGTAAAAATCAAACACGGTAACAAGTTTTTGCTCAGGGTTCCTACCTGGTCGAATAAACTGTTAAATATCTTATTTCCAGATTATCTGAACTTCAAAACAAGCTGAGCATCTACACTTCATGTGTGGAGATGCACAAACACGCTTATGTAGAAAGCGAGCTGCTCATCTACCTAACCCTGCATGGAAAACTCCCTCCACCTCTGAAAGGGGAACTAAGTAAGCATTGTCGCAGCTGAGGAAATTGCCGCTTCCTCCAAGTATTGGAAAGTTACCTATGACACAATAGCTGTAAGTTAACAAAAAGATTTCTCCAGTTATATTCCATGTTGTTGTTGTTTTAATTTAGTTTTTTTAGGTTTCAGTATTCAGTTTGTTCTAAAGACAATCTGTTTTTCAAGTACCCTGAAGGTGGTTCAGATGCAGCAGTTGATCCAACTAAACTAAGAAGTCAGCACAATTTCTCTACAAAATAAACCCAGTTTTCATAAAGGATGAAGAAATTCAAGCATGAAACTCAGCATTAGCAGGCCTGCATTGCTTATGAGCAAAACAGGTATGTTTCTAATGAAAGAGTAAGCAACATTCCTCATTCCAGGCCTTTCATTCAGTCACAGCTTCAGAGAAAGCAAACAGCTAGATTGAGAAAAACTGGTGTGTGCTCATACAAATCAAAGATGCTAGCAGTCCATAAGTAGATCTGAATTGAATTAATCTGTGCACGGAATTTTACTTCTAGCATTTAAGCTTTGTTTCCGACAAATGAATCATTTAGAAATTCAATAATTTCATTTGTTTCATTAGGGAAACCACACGCCTTTTCAAAATACTAGAGGGTTTTGTAATTAATACAGCATATCTGATCTCTGGATGAGGTGGGGGAAGTATTAGGTTTGCACAGCAACTGCCTTCTATCAGCCTTCCACATCTATCATACTAGTGTGTGTTCATTTCTCTTTCTCCCATAAAAATAAATTAGTCATACAATGGTCAAGCCAGAAGTCAGCTGTCCTCACCTTTGTAAAAGACATCAGGCGGCACTTCAGGGAATGAATTCTAGAGAAGTCTGTATCCCAACAGAAATGTAAATCAGCACAAACTGAAAACCTGAATTAGAAGCCACAAAATCATAACAAATACACTCACTGACCTTCTGTCAATACCAGACTTCTGTAACCATCAGAGAACATCTGCTAAAATAAAGCCTCCTACTTCCCCACAGTTATTCCCTCGTACAATACACCTCTGATTAATAACAGTTTTCTTCTGAAGTAAATTCCTTACTTCCTCTCTTTGTCCACGGGATGAAAAGCAAGGTTAGAAAAAAGTGGGCACCTGTCCCTATGGAGACCAGACTACAATGCCTAATCACTCAGACGATGCAGAATAACACCAAGTATCCACACCTTTGCAAAATCCATGTAATACTGGGCAGGAAAAAAGCTACCTACCCATCTAAAATCAGCCCAAACTATGGACTTAAAAGGAATCACAAAGGATATGAGTCATGGGGAAAATTTCAGGGAAATTTCACATGAGAAGGAAACCCACAAGCAATTTCGTAGAATTTTCCATGCTCAGTGCTCTCCCCCCACACCCTCCTTTTTTTTCCTTCTCCTTCCCAGAGGCTTGATGGCAGAGGATAGGCCTTGAAGTGCTTTTATTTATCCTGCCATTGAAGAGAGAGCGAAACAGAAAACAGATCATGTTATGCTCTGATGTCCTGGTTGCATCTTTTCATTCAAGGAATTAAAAAAATAACACACACAAAAAACCCATAATGCTTCACAAACTGGCAGTGACAAGCATTCAGAAACAATGATTCAGATTGCCAAAATTCTAAACACATTAAATAACCATTCTACTTTCAGTTTTCAGACATGCGGTTGAGAAATGACTGTCCAGTTTGCATAAATATTCTTCCTCATCCTACATAAGTAGGCAGGTGGAAAATTCCCAAGCACGTTCTTCTTGCAGCTGTGTTTCCAATCAGCTGTAAAGCAAACATGTCAAAGTCCCAATAAGGTCATTTGGATTTGATGTTAGTTCACTCCCTGAAACTTTGAGTCATCCTTCTACCTTTGCTCCTGCTCTAGGGTGTCTTAGCTTCAGCTGGGACAGAACTACTGTCTTTAGAGCATCTGGTATGATGCTATGTTTTGGTTCTAGGAGAAGAACAATGTTGATAACACACTGATGTCTAGAGTTGCCTGCTAAGCAGTGTTGTACAGAGCCAAGGCCATTCACAACACAGGACCCAAGGAGCTGGGAGGGAACAGAATTAGGACAACTGACTTTTACCGGCCATGGGGATATTCCATACCATATGCCATCAAGCAGGAGTTTTGAAGGGGATGGGAGCTCATCTGGTTCTCTTCCACTGCTTGGGGGCTAGTTGGGCATTGGTCAGGGGGGTGGTGAGCAATTCCTTGTGCATCACTTCTTACATACACATATGTATATATATTTGTCATAATTATTATCCTTTTCTTTTTCTCTTAGTAAATAGTTTTATCTCAACCCATGAGTTCTACTTCCCCCCAAATTCTCTCCCCCATCCCACTGGGAAAGGGGTTTTGAAGTGAGCAAATGACTGTGCGGTGCTGAGCCACCTGCTGGCTTAAACACAGAGAAAACAAAAACTCGGGATTGTTAAGAATTGGGGGGGGGGGGGGGGAAGACCCCTATACATGAACAGAGGTCCAAAGCATCCCTTCCATCAACAGGCTTTATTCAAGCAAATTAGTCTCTTTGTGCTGTCAATACCTTATGTCATCACTTAATTAGAGAAAGAGAAAAGCAAGCTGCTTTACTGTTCCAGGTCAACGTGGCTTTTTACAGAGAGCACAGCACTTCAGAGCTTCTCAGAACACCAAGTCACAGTTCCCTACTTGATCCAATTCCCTGCTTACACACTTTCAGCCTGCGCAGCCTCTAAACATCCAGACTTGGTCTGGATTCTGAGTAGACTTCCATTTCTCAATAAAGTTTAACACAAAGAGAGTTTGCAGGGTAATTTGTTTCAGTGTGTTCAGAACAAGAAAAATTGAGTTATCATGCAAAACATCTGTTTCCAGTAGGCTCACAAAAGGATTCTGCTACTAAAATGATATCATGTTTGTCTCTAGAACAAGTATGTTTTCCAAGAGTCTTCCACTGAGACCTTTCATGGACTTGAATCAGATTTTTAGTTTTTGCTTTCTCCAAAAATCAAAAAACAGAAATTGTATAAGAAATCAAAATAGAAGCAGCAGCACAGGAATTGGGAAGCTCTTTTTTGACAGACAGTGGTCTCCAGATTCCAGACTGTCTCAATTTGGGCAGTTGCTCCCACTGGTTTGGGAATTCCAGTCCGAAAACCAGTGAGTTTCTCAAAAACATCTCAAAGAGGTTTCAAGTCTCACCATGACTTAGACCGAGAGAAATGGTTTCAAGGAATCGATTACTGACTCTTTGAATGTGTCACTGCATTATACAGCTCAGTTACTGAGATCAGACTTAAATGGTAGACATGGTTACACAGGACAGGGAAAAGGATGAGGTACAGTGAATGCCTTCTTTGCCTCAGTCTTTACCAAAAAGACAGGCCTTCAAGATGCCCAGGTCTGAGAGAGCAAGCTGAAAAGGTTGCAGCATGGAAGATACATCCTTGATGGAAAAGGATCAGGTCAGGGAATACTTACAGAAGTCCAGTTTGCATAAGTCCATGGGCTCTGATGGGATGCACCCACAAGTGCTGAGGGAGTTGGCAGATGCGATAGCAAGGCAACCCATAATCCTTGATCAACCATGGTGACTAGGAGAATTACCCAAAGATGAGAGAAAAGCAAATGTCACTCCTATTTTCAAGAATGGGTAAGGAGGATCTAGAGAACTACAGGCCAGCCTCTCCTCAAACCCTGGCAAGGTGAAGGGGCTGCTAATCCTGGACACTATGTTCAGGAACAAGCTGATGGACAAGAAAATCGTTTGGAGTAGTCAGCATGGTTTCACTGAGGGGAAGTCAAACTTGACCAACCAGATAAGCTTCTACAATAAAAATGACCAGCTTGATGAAGCTGGAAAGCAACTCTGCAGAAAAGGAACTTGGAGTTTGGAGAACACCAAACTGAAAATGAGCCAGCTGTGCCCTTGCCACAAAGAAGCTGAACAGTATCCTTGTTCACATTAAGCAAAATTATTGACAGCAGGTCAACTGAGATGATCCTTCTCCTGCGTTCAGCACCAGTACTGCGACACCTGGAGTGGTGTCCAGTACTGAGCTTCCCAGGACAAGAGAAAGGCAGACATACTGGAGAGAGAGTTCAATGAATGGCCATGAAAATGATGACAGGACTGGAGCATCTCCCCTGTGCAGAAAGGCTGAGAAAGTTGCAACTCTGTAGCCTAGAAAAGAGAGAGCTTGGGGGAATCTCATCAGTGTCTATAAATAGCTTAAGGAAGGGTGCAAAGGGGATGGAGCCAGGCTCTTTTCAGCACTGCCCAGTGACAAGACAAGAGGCAATGACTTGTTGATATAAAACACCTTGGGAAAAAAAATATTCCTCTCTAAACTTTCACAATAGGGAATTCATTGTAACCCCAAGAACTTAAGCTAAAAAAAAAAAAAAAAGGACCTGTGGAAAACAGCAGCATATTCAATTCCAGACAATGAAGCTGCAGCCAGCCACCAGCATTCCCAGAGTCAATTGTCCTTGTGACTGCCATTAATGGTTGCCACAGACATCTGGTATAGAAGAAACCCAAACAGCTATTCTGTAGTCGCATAAAACATCCGGACTGTTGCTCTAAAGATCTGCTTCCTGACCCTCTTGCTATTGTTCAGCCTCGGTTTCTGATCCTGCTCCTCAGCAGTGGACTGTGGCACTTCAGTTGTATCAGCTCTTCCTGCCTGCACACCTTCTGCTCTTAGCCCTGTCTCTAGTCTACTACTCAACACCACCTCCTAGATCTCACTCTACACCACATCCTGTCACTCCAGCTTCTCACTTCTAATCACATCACGGAAGCCAGAGGAGGAACAAGGAGGTGTACATCACCCTGGAGCTTGTATTTCTCAGTTTTCCAGTTCTTCGTCACAGCATTTCATTCCAATCTGTCCAAAATTACCGGTCTATTCATTCATGCCCCAGTTAAGATTCCTCTCAATCAAGCGAAAGAAAAGCACCGAGCAGCTACCTGATGCTCTAGCAGAAAGAGTAAAAGATGAGCAAAGACCAAGCACAAGCCCTAAAATTTCCTGCAACCTTAATAATGACATAAAGTATATATCCTTCATTGTTCTTGTTCTCTGGTATTTTTGTTATTGCACCTACTATGAACTAAATCAGATCTGAAAAAGAGTCTGGTTTGTTTTAAGGATTCTTTGGGAAGCTTTGTTGTTATTCTGGGACGGGGAAGGAGAGCAACATGTACACAAAACCTGGCAAGAAGTGGCAACACCCTCTTTTCATTTGTTATTTTGGCCCCCACTGCTGATATTTGTGGATTTTTATTCTGGAAAAAGAATAAAGATGAGGAATTGTCTGAGGGAGTGTTTGCTGGGCTTCCTGCCCTCAGTAAATTGGAAAATTGCCCAGGCTGAAGAAAGGACAGATTCTGTAAATCCTGATCTAATCTGTGTTTAACAGAGTAACATTTATAGAGAATGAATATTTACAGTGTCTTGACCTAAGATACCTCGTTATCTTATATGGTGCTGAAAAAAACTACCAGTGGAAGAAACAAAAACTGCCAGACTGAATAAGAGTAAGAACAGTAGCCCACCCAGTCGTATGCCTGCCGATATCTTGAACCATCTACTTCATAAGAAGGGTAGGAAAAAAGTCTGCAGTAGGCAGTTACTGCATGTTTATTCTTAGTCTGTTGACATTAATCTTTAACAATAAAATACATATTCTTATATCCTTCCCAACATTACTCATTCATTAACAGATGGATCTTGTTTTCCATAAGAACAAAGGGATTATATGTGCTTAAGCAGCATACTTTGAAGTATTTTTCACTGTTGCTGAGCATCCAAATCTATAAACGTAAATGACTGACAGTAGGCGGACGACTTGCCCATTCTGGTAACAAAGGTACAAATCTCACCCAGTTTCACTCAACTATCACTAACAAACAGGTAGTCAGTAAGAAGTGAGGAGAGCCCAGTGTTTTTCGCTGTGAACAGCACCTCAGATTATGTAAAACAACTTAAAAGCTTCAGGGAACAAACTATTAAAGAAGAGGAAAAGTGGTAAGGAGAAAATTAGATCTTACTTCTGGGGCTGTGTAGTTAAAATAGAGGAAGGGATGTTCTTGAGCAGCAGCCTCTCCAAGCCAGGAAGATGCTGCTGAGCTTGCCAGCAGCTCGAGGTGCCAGCTACTAAGATTTAACCATCCTTGAACTGTTGGAAGAAGCTTCCATCCAAAAACAGAAGACAGAAATGCATCAATCATGATTTTATACAATAACAATGCATATACTATGATTCACTTGCATTAAGTTTGACTAAATACGTCATTACTTTTAAATAGAAAATGCATATAATAATTTTAAACTAGAAATAGATATCTATGGATGTGATGTGACAACTATGTGATTTTCTCCAAGTTTGAATACACTTATCCTATCTTTCAAATGTTTTTGTAGGTGCTTACCAATTTTGCTGCTCCGTTCTTTTTCATTCATGCTTGCTTTATTTTTCTTTTGCTTACCAAAGTAAGAAGTCTACTGACAAATATGTTTCTAGAATTTTATACAAAATAGGACTACATGACTACCACAATAATCATGCTGATATGAAATGTAGGTGCCACTGTAGCTGAAGAAAAGCAAATGGCAAAGAAGATGACAATGAAATATGTAGAAGAAAATACCTAAATAAACCCTTTATAATGAAAGAAACTAGTACTAAAAGTCTTCTAAAAATGTCAGCTAGTGGAACTCAATAAAGGTCAAGACACTTTGAAAAAGAGAAGATAGAAGATTTTCTGTATTTACATTCTTTCATTCCATAATTCAGTACAACAAATTCTAGGATACTTTAATCTAAGATGTGACCTTTATTGCCAACACTCGCTGTTCATTATCCAAGAAGACCCAATTTTTGCCTGAGGAAGCCAAACTTGTTGATGTGTAAGTTGCCTAAATCTGCATCTTGCAGGATACTTAGTGATGTCAGCCTTCAAACTCACTACTATGCCAGAACTTGACCAACATGATTAATTTTCACTATTCTTACATAAATCAACACAAACAACAGCTGGGGAATGACTTCACATATTTTACAAAGCCTGTAACATTACTGATCCCACCACTAACAAATGAAAACAGGTGGGGAAAGTGCTTTTGTGCCAATAGAAATCTTTCATTTAACCACAGAATTGTTTCAAGACTGTCAAATAAAATATACAGACACATTTTGAAGTCGCTGAATTTAGAGGCACAACAGAATTGTGACAATAAGTGAGCAGTTCAAAATGGGGAGCATCTTTCATTACAAAAATGTCAGGTAGATTTCCTTCAACTAATAGAAAGTCATGCTTTCATAGTTTTTAGAACTGTCACTCCCAAAACGAAAGCAAAATCATGAACGATAAATTGTTTCTGATACCACACGTGCTCCTGAAACCTCTTTTTTCTGTTGGCAGTGGTTTAATAACCACATTTTCCTATGCTTAAATTGCTTCTGTCCTTTCTTACAGCACAAAACATTACACAAACAAGAGTACATAGCAAGTGCCTCTCTTTCCTTCCTCCCCCAGGAAGGAAAGTTATTTTCCTCTGGCAGCCCAGTTACACAACAAAGAAACTGCTCTAACACCAGCGGGTTTAAAAACACCACTTGGTTCTCAATTCACACCCTTCCTAAGAGTTAAAAGAGGAAAGGAACCTAGTTCCAAAACAATATCCCTTACTCTGCAGCTTATTTTAAGCCGAGTATCTAACTCCTCCAAAGCTGATGAAAGCTTTAAAGGAATTAAAGTAAGTTACCTTTCATTTTAAAGAGAATCATCTTCCCTCAAGAAGCACCTGTGAGTGATCTCAAATCAATAAAGCTTGTATATCATGTGCACAAAGTTATCCACAGCATGCATAAAGGATACAATAGAGCAAAGAGAATGAGATGCTATTTCATAGAATTGTAAGGGTTACAAGGGATGTCTAAGAGACTGAGTCCAACCTCCCTGCTAAAGCAGTTCCCTACAGTAGGTCAAACAGGTAGGCATCCAGACAGGTCTTGAATATCTCCACAGAAGGAGAATCCACAGCCTCTCTGGGCAGCCTGTTCCAGTGCTCCATCACTCTGACAGTGAACAAGTTCTTCCTTGTGTTAGTATGGAACTTCCCATGTTCCAGTTTCTGCCCACTGCGCCTTGTTCTACTGTTGCTCACCTCCAAAAAAAGCCAACCCCATCGACATGACTCCCTCACTTTTAATGTTTATAAACAGTGATGAGATCTACTCTCAGCATTCTCTTCTCCAGACTGAAGAGTCTCAGGTATCTCAACCTTCCCTCACACAAAGAGATGCTCCAAACCCTTTATCACTTTTGTGGCCCTCCACTGCACTCCTTCTAGGAGATGCCAGTCTTTTTTTTGAACTGAAGAGCCCAGAATTGGACACAGTACTCCAGTTGTGGCTGCACCAGGGCACAGCAGAGGGGGGAGGATCACCTCCCTTGACCTGCTGCCTATGCTCTTTTTAACGCACCCTAGGACACCATTGGCCTTCTTGGCCAGAAGGGCACACACACTGCTGGCTCATGGCCAACCTGCTGCCCACCAGAACACCCAGGTCCTTCTCCACAGAGCTCTTCTCCATCAGGTCATCCCCTAACCTGTACTGATGCATGCAGCTATTCCTCCCCAGGTGCAAGACTCTACACTTGCACTGGTTGAACTTCTTCGTATTTCTCTCTGCCCAACTCTATGGTCTGTCCAGGTCTAGTTAAATGTCAGCATGGCCTCCTGGCGCATCAGCCACTCCTCCCAGCTTCGTATCATCAGCAAACTTGCTGCAAGTGGACTCTATCCCTTCATCCAGGTCACTGATGAAGATGTCAGACAAGACTGAGCATTGATGAGCATTGGATGACATCACTTATTCAGATGTCAACATTTTTAGTAACTAACATGGCAAAGAGGAAAGTGATTAATGGTGATTTCTTGCTCTGTCAAGTACAGAAAGTTACTCTAGTAAACTCAGCATATACATCCTGGCATTGTTTCAGAATTTAGTTAAGCAGCTGCTACAGATTTCAACCTATACACTACAAAGGCACTCAAAACGGTCACTTTCTGAATCTCAAGAAAAAAAATTCTCCAGCTAATTTGTTGGTAAACCAGCAACACTGCAGGTTTTGGGAATGGCAAAGCTTTAACAAGCCTTGAGGAACTGAACAAAGAAAAAACTTCTTAAACTAGCTTTGCACATAATGCAGTCTATTAAAAAAAGCTCTTACAGAGAGCAACACAGAACGCAGTGAAGGTGTACAGATAAATGGCTTATGACTTAAACAGCTGGAATCTTAGATATTATATGGGAAATAAGAAATTCAAAGTGATCTAAAACCTCTAATACCGTCACTGCAAGCCTTTTGTACTCCTAACAGATTCTAAGCTTCAAGTCATGTTTGCCTGTATTAGTCACTGAGAAAAAATGCAATATTTCCTGATATTTAACTGAAATTCTTCAACTCAGCTATAACAAAAATAAATTACAATCCCTTTTAGAAAGAATGTCCTAAAAGAATTCTCTAACAGTTGTTAAGGAACAGTATACATTTAAAATACTTCAAATTTTCTGGCTGCAATTCAAAACAACACGTCTGGGAATCATCTATCAATTGTCCCATAATACTTACTGTAGATGAATCATTTCTCTTTATAAAACTTTCCATCTGCAGATTCTCAGATAAAGATATCAAGCACATATATGGAAAATTACATCAAGATATATCATAACTAACTCTTTTAAACTGAAAATGGGTTTTGCTATACATTAAGTATAAGAACCAAATCTCAAATTCCAATAACTTCAACATGGCTGTTAGATGATCTATAAAAGAAGAGCATCTACAATCTGCAATTTTGGTAATCCTATACATTTTGATCATTTATTTTAGTCAATTCTTACTGTGCGGGACAGAGATCAAATTTACTTTGTACTGATCATATATGTGTGTCAAGATGATCACTGAGTCCTTGGCCAACAGCTGAAGAAAAGATTCAACTTGTTGTCAGGTAAGGTAAGCTAAGCTAGGATAAAACTGGAAGTCCCAACTTCATACCTCACTCAAAGCACAACTCCAAGTTACCCACCTGCAGAGATACCAGCTAGTTCTTCAAATAAGCTTTGTCTCGTTCTAAACATCATAAAAGACTAAGCTGCATTTAGATCAAATAAAGTATATTTTCAGTATAAACTTCACTGTGAAAGCCAACAAAGTTTGGGGGCAGATCACTAACTAGACAGTAAAAGCCCATCAACGCAAAGTGGTTCAGTACTAATTTCCCAGCAGAAAGGCATCTTGACCAACATTCTTAATCTTGACTGGAGAGGCATCAGACAAACTGAAAATAGCTTTTTCCTAAATAGCCAACACAATTTTGACATGGAATTTTACAAAGAAGAACTCAAAATATTAATCGATTGCTTGCAAAAGCTGTTTTCCTGTTATTTCTCCTGGGAAAACCGACCACATGCCCAATCATGCATACATAAAACTAATTCACTCTGGACAAAAGCTAAATTTAAAGAAGGATCTGTATAATTCAGTCAAACTGCAGGATCATTTACAATTAACTGCTTTATAGAAACAAATTGGAATATTGTCAAGATTTTTATTCCTGACACGAACAATGGCCATGATTCTATATTCAGGAATTCTAAGTCTACTCATTTCTCTCCAAGGTCAGCACTGATCTCCCATACCTGTTATTTTGCATATGATAAAACCAATTGCCAGTAAAGCACAGTCTCAGACTGTAGCTGAAGTTAATCTGTGCCATCTAACCATACAATTGCTAGTTTCAGATTAAAAATAATCTAGGTCAGATACAGCACCACCAGAATTTGCATGAGAGAACACATCAGCCTTAAGAAGGGGTCATCCACAGCATAATGGCAATTTCCTAAAGTCAGCTTAAATGGTCTCAGGTGCTCACCACCTGCCGGCCCCCTACTATTGAACTGTTACCTTTATATTACATTCACTGAACGTCTGGGATATTGAAGCTGCACGATCATAGAATCACTAAGGTGGGAAAAGACTTCTAAGATCATCTAGTCCACCGTCTACGTACCAGCAATATTGCCCAAAAAACCGTATCTCTAAGTGCCGTAAGTGCCTGTTTTGGGAATGTTAGGTGATTTCCACCACCTATCAGCTGCTACCTGATCTCTTTAAAATAAACTTGTCTTAATGGGCACGTGGCTGGATCACTGAAGAGACGATCAAATTTGGCACTGTGCTGCTGTGGGGAAGCCCAGGTGGGAGCAACTGCTCTACACTCTTACCCTCAGATATCCCATCATCAGGCCAAGGTCACACAGTGACCTGGGGCACCAAGCCCTCCACCCGTCCAGTGGTGGAATCATTACTCAGTCAAACAGAGAAATTATCTAACACCAGAATTAAGGTTGTTGCTTCCTAGCTGGCCTATCTGTTTGGTTTTCTTTTAAACAGAGAAATCTGCCACATTGAAAGCACATTGTTTGAGACCACAGTTAACAGGGATAAATTATTTTTAACTTCATTTTCACTTCTCATAGTATAGTGTTAAAATTAGCCTAAACTACTAAAATCTCAGGACAAAAAAAGAAAAAGCTATTTTTCGCCCTCTGTATTATGCACAAGATATTACAATCTTGATGTGTTACATGTCAACATTTTTTTCACAACAGATTATGTTTTTGCACCTCAAGATCCATAGCACAGCGCATATAAATTGTGCGTGCCTGATCTGGAATGTTCCCAGTCTAATTTTTCAGAGCATTTGTCACTGTGCACAAATTTAAAGTTACTATTCGCTTCAGCTGTAAAAGCTTTACGTGGCTCATTTTATAGGTGTCCAATTTGAAATCTTAGCATTCAATACAAGGATCACAATTAGCATTGCTATTAACAACAGCTAAGAGTCTTGTTTACCATGTGAAAAGTAAAATCCAATTCTTAAAAGTGGCATCACCAATCTGTTATTAAATTCAATGTACAGAATCGAGCACGTACAACCAGTAAAATGGGTTCTATAGATCATATGCTTTGGGATGGTTAAGCCATTCCTAAACTACAAGCCATCCTCAACACTAAGTTCATTAAGCAGAAAAAAGGTAACATATTAATGGCATTAGGGACAGTCAATTTGTATGAGAAGATGTTAAAAAAAAAGTAGTGATATATTATTTAGCACCTATGTTTTGTTGACGTCATAATGCAGACTAGATTTGCATATTTAATGCAAAGATAATTTGTCAAAACAACCAGCCACTCACCCCCAAGAGCAAGTAGAATTTGAGAAATTTTATTTCATTATTTTCAAGGGATGTAAGAAAGCATTTTGAGCTTCCTGGATTTCCAGCAAATAATTATAATGAAGAAGTTGGACATCTCCAACAGAGAAAGACCTACCATTTCCATATGCAATATTTATGTGTTCCTAAAAATCAAAACTCAACACTTAATTAGGTCACATAACCATAACGTTAAGCATCCTCTCCAAAGTCTTTATATAAATAAATGACTGAAGCATGATCTGAAGAGGTAGCAGGCATAACTTTTTCTGCATTTATTACTTTTGAAAGGGAAAATCTGTTATCAACAGATCAATGAGGATAAGAACAAAGCTTTTGGTTTAATTACCACTTACATTTCAAACCATCACAGAAAGTCTGTATATTCACTGCACTCCTTAAAGCCAGTAGGCTACACTGGATTACAGAGTAAATCCTATCACATTTCATGTTTCACATCCCTGATTCAGGTTTCTTTTACGCGTGCTTCACTACTTCCCACTGGAGAAGCAAAACAATGCCTCCTAGTGCTATTAATTGCTCATAAAAAACTAATTTTTAAATAGAAACTTGATAGGATAATTCTGAAATGTAGCCTATTTTCTTTTTCATATAAATTATGTCCATTAAGGGGTATCAATAAAAGCAAACGTATAGAATTTGAAGATCATAAAGATAAAACATAATGACTCTAACCCTTTTTTCCCCCCATGCTAGTTAAATTTAAAGTTAGAAAACTTCTTTATTCTACATTAGGGAACGACTTACCTACCTAAGGGAACTTCATTCTGAAAACATAAACGTAGTTTTTAAAAAAGACGAGTTTAGAATAGGCACATATGGAACTTCCCTAACTCTATTCCGGAGCAAAAATAGTTTAAAATGTTTTAATTAAACCACTTTTCCTTGACAAATAGTTCCTTTACAATGTTTTTAATATAACTCAACATTGGCTGCATCTTTCCTGACAGCTGGTATTTCCTTAACAGAGAACGTCTCAAATGGCTTATGTATAACATTCCTTCTAAAATTCATTTCCTTTCTGTGTAAGAAGCTAATACAGCAGGAAAAAAAAAAAAGCAGGAATGTTTCATGCCATGTGGGATATAACAGTTCTAGAGTTTTGCTTTAAATTAGCCCAATAACTTTTTTTGGTAGAAATATTATTAATGTGGCTGTAGCTTAACATTTGGAAAAACGAAAAATACTTGCCCACAACTTTGCTTCTTTCCAGACAGCATTCCAACATGAACTTCATTTTTATGTTCTAGCTCTTCAGTACATGCCTACTGGAAGTCTGACAGTATCTTAGAGAAAAGAGGTAAGAATAAAACAGTCACCTTGTTCAGAAACAAGAGACTGATAGTTCTATATCAAATAGTTTCCTAACCAGACAAGGAAGCTCTCAATAATTTCACTCTAAACGTTAAATGAGAAGAGAAGCACACCACAGTCTTTCACAAGAGAAGGACAGACACTACAGTCTGACTAAAGAAGATGCAACTCCCGGGCTGGGCCACTCCTCCATATTAACAGATCCTCCATCCTTAAGAGCTGGGAGACTTGCAAGAGTTGCATGCAGAAGAACTAAGGTCTCACACGCACACATCCCTGGACGTGCTCCTTACAGCACATTGCAGACAGAGGCATTTAGTCCAAAGCCTGTGCCTACACCACTGAAAGGTTGTAAAAACTGAGCTGAGTGCCTGTTACTGCTGTAGCTCTCCAGAAGTCTTTAACTGATTAAGAAATACGTCTTGATAGTTTCTTTCCTCCGTCATGCTATAAAGCCATATACTGCTATAAATCACCGTGCTGCTCCGACAGATCAGATCATTTTCACTACCACAGAAAATTTTCGTTCTTAAATATTCCACAGCCTATCCAAACTGTGGAACAATGGTATTTTCACAGCTATTCTCCATCTGGGGAGATCTCTTAGCCAACGTGCCCTTTTGTGATCACCTCGGTTAATAACTGTACATACAGAATGCTGAAATCCGGTTACCAGAAAGTTTCCCTAGAAGTTAAGGTTTGCTTATCTTACATTTATGAATAATTGACATGTTTCTAAACTTCAGCAAAAGCCTGTCTGAAATACTCCCTCTTCAACTAATTCTATATTTCAAGTTACAGTGAGAGAGGATGGACATAGGAAATGTTATCTTTCTTTCTAAGAGGCAAACTCATTTTAGCATTCTGCTCACAAAAGCAATGCCTTTAGTTCTGAAAGCAAGATGAATTCTGCATGCCTTAGCACTCATATAGCGACAGACGAGATCCATAATGCCCGTTTGCTTACCTGACTTTATGGATGCCTTACGCAAAGCCAAAACAAGAAGAAAAAGCCAAACTTACCACTTCTCTCTGCCACCGCCTACACGTAAAAAGGACAAGTATCTGAACACGTTTGGGGCCACAAGAAACAAAGGAATCACCGAATAACTTAGAGCTTTTATTCTTAGGAAAGTATTTGCTACAGCCACTTCAGAGGCATAATGCTGTTACACAAGGGCAACGGTTGGCAAAGCTGCAAAGGCACAGAGAGAGGACAGGCCCGAAGGAAATCATACTGACATGTGACTGATGCAATCAAAGCTTACTAAATCCTCTAAACTTTTCATAACGTTTCTTTCTTGATTCAAAATAACTGCTATTAGGGTATGTTCAGACATGGTTTACTGCACAAGGGGCTGTGCTTCACACTGTGTTGTTCTGCAGTAGACTAGCCTACTGCAATTACTTGAACAAGATAATTTTATTTATTTGTCCTGTAGGGAAAAGATCATATAAATACTAATGAGGCCAAAATCTAAATGATATTATTTACTTAAAGCATTGTCTTAAATTTGGGATTCTTTTCTTGCTTAGCAGAGCCAATACTGCTCAACACGTAGCGCTATATCCAATGGAGAGGTGCAAAACCAACTGCTTTCAACATTTAAGAAAGAGACCAAGATCCTTTCTTCAGAGTAGTACCGAGATACACGAAGTACAACCACCTTCAATACAATGTAAGCAGAAGAATTTCTCAGCGAACAAAGGCCTTTAACACAAATGACTACCCTAAGCAAATCATGGAAATGGTGATCTCGAAGGTGTAACCATATATGACAAAACAATGAAGAATTCAGTTTGTAATGTACAGTAGACCAATGCAAACACTGGAAATAGCGGAAGCTGACAGAGTTTTAAATAAAACTTGGTATTTGAGTGAGAAAATTTAAACCTGATGTTCCTAATAAAAGAACACATTTCTCTGAGAAAAGCCATAATTTTGGGAGACACTGTCACTTCCAACAGTAAGAAATAGATGGATAAGTCTGCAAAACACATTTTGTAAATCACAGTGACACATGAGTATTTTTCTAAGGAAGCTACAGTGCACAACCCATCCATCTCCTGGAGACAGCACAAACTGCAGCAAGTCTGATGGTTTTTACTTTATTTTTTTCCTAAAGGAGTCTATCCCAAACTGCAGAAAGATCAAACACTCCCAGAACACTACACTCCATCTTCCCAGACAGTCTAAAGTTATTTAAGAGAGATTAAACCAGATCAAACACCCTCTTTCCAAATAGGAAATGAATGTCCATTCCCAGAACATTAATTGTTTCCACTATCTAATGATGAATCACATGTAAGAAGTTCTGTGGCGATACATCATATTTACTTATTGAAAACCCACTGACCTGGGCAAGAGACTTTGGAAGAAATGCCTAAAACCGTTTTCTCTTTAAAGCAAATCACTCCTCAAGGTGACAGATTTACTGATATTCTCACAATGAAGAGGGAAATGCAAAGGAAAGATACTGTCAAGGCAGGACACTAAAAGGAAATGACTCGCCTTACTGAACCAGGCTCCACACAATTGCTCAATATGAATTCTGGGTAACAGTCCTGGTTATGAGAAAAATCACAGAGTGAAATCCAGAAACGTTTATTCCATCTAAGTTTAACATGATTCAGTGTAACAGTACAAGCTGCAGCAATAAACGATTATTATGATGAAGTTGCTATTGCTTACTATTGCTGCAGTATTACCAGCTTTCTCAAAAAACACTTGCATTACATTCTAGTAGAGTGTGTAAAGCTCAGTAACAAAAGTGATGTGACAGTAAATGGAATTAACCATCTGAACAGGCCTACATTTATTGTAAAATTAACTGTTAGGAAGTAGAAGCCAACTGAAGCCCATAAAGGGAAACATCTGAAAAACTAAGTTTTACACTTCTGTGTCCACACCTGGACAGTTATTTCACTTCTAAATCACTCCCACCAAAGAAGCAGAGGGTCAACGTTAACCAGCGAGTCTCAGAAAAGCACGCTGCATTCCACACAACAGACATGCACGCTGCTCGCATCTTTCTCATTACGTTTGTCTGCATCATTCTCTGTGGGAGCACATCAGGGTCCGCCTGAAAAGATGGCAGCTGACAGATCAACGCCCTTCAACTCCGTACACGCCTCCACCTCGACATCCTCCGTATCACCTTTTTAAACTACATTTGGGTAAAAACAAGGGATATAAGGTTGGTAACAGGTTTTGGTCTCAACTGCTTTTCTAGAAATTGAATCTAAATTTCTAGCAGCAATTGACAGAGCTGTAATAACCACCTGAGAGTCAAGTTTGGCACCAGACTCTTTCTGTACATAATCAGAAACAGAAGTAATGTTGAGTAATTCCCACACAAAACTTAACACCTGGTACACACCGAGCTCCAGCTTCAGCATACCAACAGAACAGGGCAGTGACACCCTGTCTAAGTGGGGACAAGAGGACCAACCCCCAAAACAACGCTTGCATTTCACTTCGTTCTGATGTAGCCACTTGGCTGCCTGTTGAGTAGCAGTCACAAGGTATTTCTGAACAGCTACCTTTCAACTTACAGAAACACAGCATGAAGCGCTTTCAGTGGCATTAATTACAAAAAAGAGCACTAGTATCAAGTCATATTTAGGCAGTCTATAAATATACTTATTTTTAAATAAGTTATAAAAACACTTCAAAAGCATTAATCAGCTTAAAAACATTCATTTCTGCATACATCTCTCTACATATGTTGAATCACATTGGGAGAACACATCTTTTGAAATACGGCTCAAGCTAATTTTAAGCATGGTTGGAAAAGTTTGGCCTACGCTGATTAAAACCTATATTTAAATGAAAGGAAAATTTAACCACAGAAACCATGCTTAGTTTAGAAAAATAAGCATATCATTGCCAAAGTGCCGTCCTAAGTTTAGATTGCTGTCTAACTAAAACATTTCAAGAAACTAAAATGGATTTTTAAATGTTTCAAGATGAAACACCCATTGTGTAATTTGCAAGATATGCAATTATCTTCTGAATTCAAACACATAATGCTAATACTCGATCTGAACACATGCAGACTGTAGATTGTTGCTTGTGAGGACACTGAGTAAATCGATGTTGAAAATCAATAACAGCACTAGATGAAGAGAAACCATAATGAAACCTAAGAGCAAAATTACCAAGTGGTGTGGAATTAATTACTCAGACACAAAGAATATTGTTTGGAGGGGAGGGAAAGGAGCGTTTTGAATCTTCATCTACTGCTTCTGCCCCTCCAAGAGCTCAGCAAACTGAACAAAGGCTTCTCAGGTTTTCACCACTTTCAAAACTGCATCAGTGGCCACATGAAGTGTTCCATGCAAGCTCCCATGTGTAGCAGGACAGTAACATTTTCACCTTTGAACGGCAGGGAGGGTCTTCCTAACACATTTGAGAATACCAGGGAAGGTCTTGCTAACATATTGGAAAGATCATATGGCATATTTTCTTTACCTTCCAATTAATATTTGTATCTGGGTAAAATCATTATCATACCATCCACACAAGAAGTTAAAGAAAAATAATAAAAAACAACAGTCCACACACCAACCTCAGATCTGTACATTTATGTTACGTACAATCACAACTCCAAGCACCCAGAACAGCAATCAAAAGCTTCATCTGTGACAACCACTGCTAGACTGATTCAATCAAGATTCCAGGAGATGAAAGTAAGTCCACTCCTATTTAGAACTCATGAAGACTATGCATACATGTCAGAACCCGCACTGCTTACTATTGTTTCTGTTGGGATTAGCAAGAGAAAGGAAGAGCTTGGTTTTATTTCTTGTTTTCCTGTAGAAGCCTGGGTGCTCTGTTATCTTTTGACTCTTCTAGTTACAGCCACTTCACCTGTTCCACTGATTTGGTGAAGGAGTACAAAACAATTTGTGAGCATGTCCGAGGACACAGTAGCTTGCAGGACACTGCCACGATTCAAAGACTAATTTCCATAAGAAATTAGAACAGTTTCCGAAAAAGTTAAATCCCTTTCTACAAGCAACACCTGGTAAGCCACCTAACTGCTTCCTATAGATTCCTGAGGCAGCCTATTCACTTAGTCCTAGAGCAAACAGATACAGATTTAATCATAAAGAACACTGAATGTCTTAACAAGAGCACAAATGCTATAAACTTGAAGCACTCAAGATTACACTGTACCTTTGAGAATCACTGGAACTAAAGCATTACTTGCTCTCTTGACACTCAAACGGACATCAATAGCAAGTTTATATCAAAGGGTGATAAAAAAGGAAGACAACCTTCAAGAGTTCCAAGAGTCTTAGGACCATGAAGTAGCAGCCTTGCAAAGGCATGTTTAAAAGCAGTAAGATTAAAAAAAAAAAGTTTTGCATCAATGAAATCCCAGAAAAGAATAAACCCACTGTCAGATTAAGAGTAAATTCATTTTCTCTAACTTTTTAAAGGACAGTGCATGAACTAAGCTGAATAATTATTTTTGTATTGATCAGAAAACGTCCCCCCCCGTTCTGTACTCTTAAGCATGAAAGAAACTCCAATAAAAACAAACTGAATCAAGGATTTTTTTTATGACTTTATTTTTTATAGCAGAACAAGTTCACAAGGAAACTAGCTCGACTTGAGAGAAAAAAAAAAACAATCTAGAAAAAAAAGAGGAAATTATGTCTAGGCTTAAAGAAGTCTGTTAATGTTTCTCTCTAGCATCTCGCCGTGCCCTGCAGCAGCAACAAGGGCCGTTACAAAGCAGAACCGTCTTCAGGGATGAAGAACTTTTCAGACAGGTCAACAAAAAGTCACATAAAAGCAAACTGCAAGTCTTTTCATGCACTCAGAATGGTTCTGTTTCAAAAGTCAACTCTCTAAAGGTTCCGTTTTCCCCTATAATAGCTCTAAGTGTTGACCAACACACAATGCAAACAAGGCACCTGTCGCCAGTCCATAACTAACAAGACATCAAACCAAATTTCGCAACTCAGTATCAGATACAGACGGTGGGAAATCTTATCTGCAGGTTCTCAACACCACAATCTGAAGGAACAAGTCAACAATGGATAACCTAGAAGAGGATCTTCAGTGAAGAGTATGAATTAAGAGAAGAAAAAAGTACAAAGGAAAACAAAGATCACTTGTACACAATCAGCACAAGCTGAGACAAGTACCCTGCGCATCCCAAGGAGTTGCAGTGGCAGCCAGCAAAAGTAATGAGGTGTGTGTTCTGGCAAAGCAGGGCAATGCGTGGGGTAGGGGAGATGACAGTAAGCCAAAGGACAGAACAACTGACAGGGAAGAAAGAAAATAAATCAAGACCGATTAAGTAAAAATTAGGAAGTGAAACTCCACCAGGAGAAGTCTTGGACAGAATCAAATCAGAAGACACCAGAAGGAGAAAAGGATTTGTGCTTTAGGACAGCTCAGGTGATTAAGAATTTAGTTGGGCATCATTAGAAGTAGCAGCTGAGGAAGCAGAGATTCTGCAGAAACAGAGGAAATACATGTCAGCCTGCCACTTACGAGACTGAAGAAAAGATTTGCTGGATCAAGTAACCTCAAAGCTGCTAAAACTCCACATGGATGTGAAGATGTCTCGTAACACTTGTAATTTTCTTTTTGGATTACTTTTGTGAGAAGAGTACGGAACTCCACAGAAGTTAAGACTTGCTAAGACTGAGGAGTCAGAACGTACCTGAATCAACGTTTCTCTGTGTAACTTCAGTTTGGCTTTTGCAGGAAGATGCAGTACTGTTTTACCCTCATGACTCCTGTCCTTGAGGTCTGAAAAACACTTTGTAAGTGGTCTATCTTTTTAAGCACAGGAGCTCTCTGGCACACAGAGAACAGGGCTAAAAGTTCCTTTGGATTTTTAATCCTTTTCTTCTTACCACACATTCCCTACGTGGGGTGTTTTTTTTTTTAATACAAACTTTTCAGAAGCTTTAAGCGTATCCTTATTCTACTGAACGAGCAATTTGAGATTTGGTTTCTCAAGGTACAACTGCACCTTGTACTTAACCCACAGCTTGGCTACATTAGTGCAGAAGGAGAACGGTTTTCATTCACACGGGATCAAACACTCAATAGAATAGCTCCCCTCTGACAGAAGGACACCCCCACAGAACTGTTGCATCAGCTGTCCCTGCAACCATCCAACCACCAGATCCACTACAAAAAAAAGCAGCAGTAGCCTGTAAGCTGTGACTGTGAAGTAGCAAGGCTATGCTTTTTAGTTGCAGCCCACATATCAACCAATGTATTCACGCTAAACTGTTCCTTAACTTGCTGAGGACCTAAAACGGTGCAGCTGCCACTGAAGCTCACAGGCAGAGCATTAAAAAAATACTATGAAATCTCACAGAAATGTCAACCAGCAACTTTCAGCTTTCTGTGTTCAATTTAAGACATACCTCTCAATCCTAGTTTCCCCATTTGCACAGTAAGGAGAAAAAAAATCTCAATCTACGTTACAGCAGAATAAGTTTGTGCTTTGATAAAGATTAAAACACTGTTGTGATAACCGCTACTGAAAAGTCCAAGGGTCCAAAAGCAGAGCGTAGGCAGTGTTTTTGAAACAAGAAACACCTACTATAAAGTAAATGAGTTATAGACACTTAGCAAACAATAAGCAAAATATGCTGCCCATTATGCGAGCATACTCCACTCCATGAATTAGCGTAAGTACAGCTTAAAAATAGACAAGTTACAAGCACTGCATCACAATCCATATGCATAAGCAGCAAAATGAGCTTGCACGCACAGCTTAACTCCAGCACTTGCTCCTTGTACTCTGCTTTCAGCGGGCAGTTATGTTCCACGTGGTTTGGCTGCCAGAACCTCGTTCCGATCCCCATCCTACACCTTTTACATTAGGGACCATTCAGATCAAAGTTCAGCTTTGCTACAGAGCGAACGCAGCTGAGATAGCAGCATGCGAGCCAGCAGCACTGGGAGAAGTGACAACAGGCGCAAGTAACCAGAGTAAACCACTCAGCTACAGCTGGCAAAACCTGACTGATTTCTTCATACATACAAATTAGCAAGAGACTGCACTTTCTCCCAGAGTAAAAGCACTAAGGATCAGATTACAACAATAACCCTCCGTTTATTCCTCTAGGTGTAATAAACATAACAATTCCGAAAGCAAGGTTTCACACACACAGAACGTATTTCCAGACAAGCTCAAGCACTTCGCTCCAGCGACTCCTCGCCTGGCATCTCCTACAACGCGACGACCCCGCCTACGGAGACACGGGAAGCAGGTGAAAGGCCGGCACGTTGCACCTCGGCCTCAAGAAGCCGGCCTGCCCGCGGCTGGGCCAGTAACCAAGGCCCAGAGCTCCGGCACGCCCCGACCGAAGGCGCCCCAGAGCCCGCCCTCACCTGAAAGAGGGCAGCGCCGCGGCGGGAGGCTCCCGCCCCGCTCACGGAACCGCCGCCCCGCCGAGCGCGGCCACAACAGCGCCCAGCGCCGCCATGACCACAGCCGCCATATTCCCGCTGCCACCGGCGACCTCTGACCCCCAATCACTTCCGGTCACGGCCGTCAAGCCGTTGTTATGGCGCCGCTCCCGGCCTCGGCCGGCCTTAAAGGGGCAGCGGCAGAGCCCCGCGCCCGGCGGCACCGTGCCCCCCGCGAGCCCCGCTGGCTGCTCCGGGGCTCAGACAGCGGGGATTTAATGTAGGGGCACAGCGCAGCGCAGCACTTACAGTTCAGCCGCGTGCTGTCCTCATGGGCAACAGTTTGACCAAAGTGAGAGGAATTCGTATTGCAAAACCTGTCCTGCTGTTGCCAGGCCTTTCCCCCAAAAGCGGCGCAGCCTGGCCGGGACTTCCAGCCCCTCCAGAGCGACCCGGTCTGTGGGTGTAGGGCTGCGAGGAACAAACAGCAATAAACAAAGCAGAAACAACAAGCATTCCTCTTAATTTTGCTGTTAGCCTAAAAAGGACGATGGCTAATCAGCCACTGTGTGCTGCGTGGTGGGCAAAAAGCTATACTGCTGTTAATGACAGATTTTATCATCAAATAATCTGCCAAGAGCCAAAGCAGCAGGAAAGGGGGCCACAGAATGACTTCCAGTGTTATTAGAGCCGGGCTGGGGTGGTTACCCTGAACTCTCTCCGAACCTGGCAATATTTCAGTTTTTATTGCACTGAACATTACTGCTGCTCAGTTAATCATTTTATACCCTTTCTACATACATGTTTTTATAAGGTAAACGGATCTGGTGGAACCCCCAACACAAGAAAGAAAACTCCAGGAGTTTTCAGGTGAAGCTTTATGCTGTGTTAGACCAAATGGAACCTCTGTCCGACTCCCTGGACGTGCTGCATTAGGGCCAATGTGACCTGGGCTCTCCATCTGACCTCCCCCCAACCATTCTGTGTGCACAGCAAACAAATCCCTTGACAAACCTGCAAAGTACACGTGCCAGGGCAAAACCTGACCCTGTAATCAACGTCTGGCTCTTGTATTTGTAGTGCAGGGAAGCCAGGGCTCTCTTCATCAGCTTGATAAACTAGTAATGGGCAAAAATGCCTATTAATGTCATAGGATGACGTTCTCTGTGAATAAACCCATGCTAAAATGGGTTAATAACATTTTGAAGAAGATTTTGTAGTTAAGTGAGTCTTCTTCACACACCAGCATTTACTTCTTTGCACCAAAAGGGGCCCAGACGCTTACCATCTCACTCTGATGTTGTGGCTCTGGTCAAATTGCTCCTTATCCCTCCTGTAGAGCTGGAATAACGACACTCTCGTCTGGAAGTGCTGTCAGAATATACTAATTAATATTCATAATTTGATAAGAAGACGTGAAACATAATACAGCTTTGCTTGTTACAGTGCCAACGCTTAGCTATACAAACTTTCAATTAAGACATTTTACTTATAACTGTGGAGAAAACAATTTGTTAAGACAGATTATAACATGCAATTGCATTCCTGTTTTCCTCAAGGACCCCAAAGCCATTCTGTGCAGTTTGTAGAGGCATCATTTTGTCATTGAAGTGCAGTCTCCTGTGAAGAAGAGCATTGCTCTTTTCAACCATTCACCATAGCACTCTACTAGAAAATGCACGGAATTCCATTTTCAGCCACAGCTACACAGGCATTATATATAAGCCCTTGAACTTCTGTGAGGTGAGTTAACACAGCCATTTTGTTAGAAAGCAAATAGTCTATTTGAATCTATACATGCAGTCATAATGCCCCTACAGTTTTTGCGAAAGTGGAAAGTACGATTTCTACAGCCAAAGACAACAGTGAGGGGAAGAAAGGAATGTTCAGTATTCAGCAAAAAGAAAGAATCTGGCTGACTGGAAATGTATGTACATTTTAAAAGGCCTTGTTAAAATAATATTAGGTACTGGTTTTACCTCCACAAATACTGCCGTTTGAAGTTGTGGTCAAGCTTTTGACATGTTTGAAATAAAACAACTTAGATTTAATTTAGGCCCCAAAACAATTACTGCGTGGAGAGCTGTATGCAGGGAGGCCTGCTTTCTGGCATATTTATTCCCTGCATCCCTCGGCTCACCTCCTTCCCTACTACATTGATTTCATCTCCCCACACCACGATCAACAACCCTGCTAGGTAAGAATAAGGTAGGTAGGTACAGGTTGGCCAAAGTGTATCAGCTGCCAAGAACAATAATGATGTTTTCTCACTGGAGGCACAAATTTATTTCTTTCTCCTTTGGGATGCTGTCAGTATTAACAAATCTTCTAGGAATGTAATTGTTTCTGAAACCGCTACCCTTCCATCAAACCTGACAGAAATTTGTCACTCAAGCTATTGGAGGAGGACTTGCAGCCAGACTAAAAGCCAGCATGGCTGCGTGATGAATATTTGTGTGGAAAAACAATCTGAAAAAAAAGAGAGAGAGAGAGAGACAGAAATTAAATGTGGAATCAATTAAAATATTTTTGGATGGGGTTGGAATTAAAAATGATTCTGTCTTTGTAGTTGTACTAGCACCTGAAAAGTAGAAAGTGAAAAGAGGTGAGGCAAGCTATCATCCATCCACTGGTAGGGCTTGGAAAGGTATAGATGAAGAGGTAAGAATTTAAGATCTCAGTACTAACACAGCAAAAGGACATTTTGGGGCTATACCCAGGGCAGGCTTTGTAAAAGGTTTTCAGTGGTATGATTTGTTGTGTGCCCCTTCAGTCTGTCATGTGATAGCGTGGCTCACCAGGGGTTTACAAGTGGCATCATGGAGCTCATAAAAAGCCACTAAGAAAGTGATGACACAGAGAAGGAGAAGCTTGAAGCTGGCTTCTCTAACAACAGCAACACATCTATAACATTTTGCTTTTTAATCACTATTGCTTAGTTCTGTCTTTTACTTGCAGATAAGGCCCCCTTGGGGCCTCTATCAGAGCCCAGGGAAATGACAGACCATGTGGCACTCAAGAAATAAAAAGAAAAAAATGATAAGGAGTGTGGAAAATATCTTTAAGCAGCCAGTCACACCACCCTAGAACTGCCAAGAAACAGCAGATAAAAAAACTCATGTTGTCCCATTCCTTGCAAAAGCCTCAGTCACTTGACTAAGAAAACACTCTAGCAGCTCATGCTGTATATGATCTAGGCTATGCTTGCATCAAAATGTCTTCAAATTGTGACCCACAAGCACCTTATATGTCTGACAAGAACCTGCTATGCACGTGGTTATTTCCAGCTGCTAAAGAAGATCACAACGTATTAAATGCTTTCCTGATGATCCTTTGCCATGTAAGCAACTGCAAAATTAGACTTGGAGTTGTAAAATGGTAAATTGAAGGCGTGGGCAGAAGAGGAAGAGGAAAGGATTGTGTGATAGAAAGGGAAGGATGAGAAGGGATTGTAAATGCAACAGGTGAGGGGTCGTGAGATGCTCTCCCCAAAGACTTCCATGGCAGAGAGCAATGTAGACGCTGCCATCAAGGCTTCTGTATACTCTGTTAACCCTTTAGGATGGCTCAGTGCTTAATCCCTGTGATGTGCCCTAACACACGTCGTGTGGCTCATTTGCAAAAACTGCAGTACTCCACTTGGATTTTTCCTCTCTCTGAGCTTCTATGCAAATTTCACCCCTTGTGAGAAGAGCTGAGTTATTGGATATCTGGTTCGTTCACTTTCTTGCCTTCATTTTCCTGCTTTTCTGGAGAGTTCGAGATAAGGAACTGACAAGCCAACATAAGGACTTTCACTTCTCCATCTGCTTACAAAGGAAACCAGATACCAGAGCCCACATACCCTCTTAGGTGTGGAAATTCATTAGCTGCTCATAACATGCCTAAGCTGCACTTGTTAAATTTTTCGAGAAGGGGCCCTGACTCAAAGGGTATCAGCACAGCAGTGAGCATTGAAATGGGAGGCAGTGACAGCATGGAAAGATTGCACTGATTTAAGCTAGTACAATATTTCTGGTGCCAGTAAGGTAGGTGTATATCTCTGGAGACAAACTAAATTTGTTCTTTTGCACAGTCCCATGAACAGCAAGCAACAAAGGCCACTGTTTAGTGCCCTACAAATATAGTAACTGGCACAGGTGATATAATGAATTTAGGTGATTTGTGAAACACCGTGAGTTTAAATGCTTTTTCCTCTCAAATTCAAAAGGCATCTGCAGGTATAACCATGAAAGGTAATTCAATAAATTACTGCTTTTGTGGGTTTTTTTGTGTGTGTGTGTGATTTATTTTTTTTTTTAATTCCTCAAAGCCTAAGAGAAGATGGATTTAATTCAGAAATATTTATTTGATTTATTGGCTGTTTGGTTCACAGGAGACTTCCCACAAGGGCAGTAAAAACCAAGACTGCCTTTTTTACAGTACAAAGATTTTACACTGCAGCCCTCTCAGTTCTTTTAAACATGCCTCTCTCTTGTTTAAAGTACTAAAAAATTCCATTCATCATGACTCAGAAATTTCAGAGATGGAAATGATCTATTATGTCTTACAATCCATCTCCTGAACACTGCAGAATTGCTCTGTGCAGTGCATTTGTATTTTTAACATTTTGCCCATCAGTTTAGAAGGTCACATTGCCAAGGTGTTTTGACTCACATTTCATGTTTGTATAAACAAGCTCATGTTTGCTGTATTTCAGTGTGGTCTTACAGATATCCCAGAGAAAGAAGGCAAGTAGTAGCCAGGATAAATGGCAGGTGTCAGTATTAGTGTTAGTTTTGATGTTAAATGTGATCGGGGCTGTGTGCAGTGGGCTTTCAACTATTCCTCTTTGGAAAACAGTCATTTTAATGTCAGTCACTAGCAATTTACTGCTGGTCAGTTGGGAACAGCATGCTTTCTACAAATACCTTCCATTAGTCACTGGTTCTGATCAAAATAGTCGGTTAGGAGGGAGAGCAAGCCTGTGCGACACAGAAGTTAACAGGGTGGCAGAATGTATGGGTACGTTATCTTCAGACACATAGTTAACATTTTTTGAATGCCAAAACTTAGCAAAACGGGCTCAGATCTCTTTTACATTGAGGTCAGGCTGGAGCTGCACCGCTGACATCCAATGGAGCCTTTTGAAAAACCAAGGCTAATGTACATGAGATCACTGTCTGGCAGCAGTACAGAAGTACATTTGCTTGTCTCTGAAATGCAGTCACCTCTGGCTTGAAACATGGCAGCTGTTTAACATCAAATGGTAAGCATATTGACCAGCATGTTTCAGAAAAGGAGGAAGAGATAGAGGGGGAAGAGCATGGAGGAGTCTCACTAGTTTTGCATTCCTGTCATCAGCCTGTTTAGTAGAAGCTCCTATGACAACAACATGTGCTGTCAGTTCAAATACTTGCTGTTTTGACAGCCTTTTGTCTCACTGAAATTAAGTGTTTGGACATGATAGAAAACAAAAGGAACAAAAAAATATAGCTGTGTACTAAAGAGAAAAATGATGTGGCAGGGAAAACATGTCAGAGTAAGCAGCACATCAGCATTCAGCTAAGTCATTCTCATCAAGGTCTTCAGTTTTCCCATCGTACAAAAGGAGCGTTAGGATCATACAAGTCATTCTGGAGCCTCTGAAAACACGTATTGGGACTCATGTGGGCATGTTCAATAGCAGAACAGAAAGAGAAGCAGCAGCTTTTGAATCCCAAGCTGCTTGTCTCTGGAGCAACATATAGGGGACTGGGTGGTTGTTCCCCAGGATCTGGGTAGGAGCCTGAGGGTGTTACTGGGAAACTGGGGGTGGATTCCGGCTGTCCCTGGAGGAGACAGCACAACACAAACAATGGATGGGGGTCAGAAAGGGGACAGAGGAGCCAGCCTTGCGTAAGTCATTTCTCAAAGTTACACAACGGAGAATAATACTAATGCACTTTTATAATGCATTCCTACAGAGATTTAAAGTGCTTTGAAAAGGTAAGTAAATATTATATCATAAGATGACAGATGGACAATCCAGAGCAATGAGGAAGTAAGTGACTTTCTTGTAGCTGTATGGAGAGTCAGAAGGGTGGTGGGGAACAGAAGTAAGGTCCCTGCAGCCCTCGGAGTGCTCAGGCCCTGATGGACAGAAGAAAAACTGGCAAGTTAAGAAGAAATCTTCCCTAAATCGGGAAGCAAATCAGAAGAGAGAAGCACATTTTTCAAGATGGGAAAAGATGTTTGGTGAAAACATTCCCAGGATTTTATTATCTTTTTCTAATGTGAGCCAAAGGATCGTATCCAAGTTTCCAGAGATGATTCTTCACAGGAAAACCAAAGGCTAATAAAAAGCATAGCAATTGCACAGTAAAAAAAACAACAATAATAGAAAAGATGCCCTTTGTTTAACCACCTGGACAGATCCAGCATGATGCAAATAAAGCGTGGGATAACAAACTGCAAGAGGCAGCCCTCATCTACAGGGGCTTGTCAGACCAAGGCAGCAGAGAGAGGCAAAATGAGCTGCTGGAAGGGAATGAGGAGCAGCACTCCTAGGAGCATGCTCCTGCCCATGGTCTTCACAGACAAGCTGCTACTTGCCATCAGTGCTGGGGACCCTCAGGAATTTTCTCCCTCCCACCCCCGGAGAAATGGAGAAATATATGTCCGGTCATATGAAACTCAGTAACTAATAAATAATCATCTGTGTTCCTCTGGCTTCAACACGAGCAGCCATTCATGAGTGCGCTATGGTAACAGCTCAGTGGCCAGCCAGGCGTTATCCCATTTCTTGTTGGAGAGCTTGCAAGCTGCTGAAGATTGCTTGTTTTCTTCAGAGGAGTGTGCATACATTTTGTCCTCATTTTTCATATGTACAACTTTGACCTTCCTATCTGTGCTGCCTGCTAATATTCTGGGTAGAAGGGGGTGCCTGACTCTGCGTCATTACTGCATGATATACACAACCCTCACATTTCTCATTTTGCTGCACACAGTTTCTCCCAGTTTTCTCCTTCCAGCCATCCTGTTCACTGTTTGGAAGGGCAGTACAAAGCTGATGCTCACATGCTGTGTTTGAGCCTCCTCCCATTTCTAATCCCTCTGGAGCAGTGTTTTTGCCAGGGCGAGACCCCAGGAATGCCCCTGGTCAGTCTCAAGCTGCTCTTTTCCTCTGCTCTGTTTCACTAGGGACAGGATCCAGCATTCTGGGTGAAAGCAAGCACAGCAGCTGAGGCTGGCACAGAGGGGACTGAGCTGGCTGCAGGAAAAGCATGTGGCTCTCCAAACATCTTGCAGAAAAAGCAAAACTAGCAGTTCTGACATGCTGTGAGCAATAAACAATGAGTTTTGTCAGCATGTCTAGAGGAAATGGTAATTCTTAGAGTGTAAATGATGAAACGTTAACCAAGGTGGAGGCTTTGGATTGCACTGCAGTTAGGAATGGATATGTGCATCACTGTGGAAGAGCTGACACTAAGGCAAAGAGCCCTTAACTATTACATCTTTCCAGCCTCTCAACCTACTCTCTAGTGGTGGTTTCTTCTGCTCCCCGTGTCAGGGGTAAAGCATGTCTTCTGCAGGAAGGGAGATTTGCACTGTTGTAACCAGCACCTGAATCTGCCCCTCTCCCTGCATGGATCTTCCTCACCAACCACTCCGTGCTGCCATTCAGACCTCTGAGACACACAAGTCTTGGTTCAAATCAACTTACTATGGAAAATGCATTACAAGATTGGCTATCTCTCTTTCCCTTTCTTTGTACTGATACACAACTCTGATTGCTCTGGTCTTTTCTCCTTCAGGTAAAGCTTAATGAAATCAGTGGGAGACTTTTTATAGGTTACTGTAACCTTGACAGATACCTGATAGCCCAGGATAGTTTCAGGACCAAAAAGAGTGTTTGTCCCCTTTGCTCAGAGGACATTAAAACTATCCACTGCAAACTATATGACACATTCCCAATCACTCCAGCAATGGATGCCACCGCCATGCATGTATTGGAAGAAAGCAAGAGTAAGAACAACTGATATCAAAGAAAATAATACAATGATTCAAATTAATAATACTAATTTCATGATGTCGTTATTGCAGTGGCCTGTTGCAAAAAATAACCTCCAAATTTATCCTAGAGTGTGGGACAAGGGACTTATGTGTACCTGAGTGTGTACAAGATCTGATTAGACAGTAACTTTTTCCCAATGTACCCTAGGAAACATGGATCTTTGATCTCTCTCTCCAAACACCCACCTTGGACTTGCTTTAAGAAAAATGAAGTGGTCCCCATTATTCAGTGCTCAAGAAAAAAAGAAAGAAAGAAAAAAGAAAAGAAGAAAAAAGAAAGCAAAGCCCCAGTGTTCTGCTATGGCTAGTGTTACCCTCAGGCATTTCTGGTATGTTTCTGTTATAAATTAATTTTATATGTGGCCAGGAAGCGCAACATCTTATTGCATCATGTAAGAAAATACCATATTTCTTCCCCGTTACTCATTTCCAGTCTCTATAAGCATCTGGTGGGAGCGTGTCAGAAGATCTGTCATTAAGAGTTTTGTCCCTCAATGCAGTTTCATGCCTGGGCCTCATCTTGAAAGAATAAAATCAAATCATACTTTAGTTTTCTCCCTTTTCAACTGTGTCTTTTTGTTGTGCTTCTCTCTTTCAAAAATGACAGCCATTTTCTTTTCTACTAAAACCAGCTTTTACCACTTCTACCTCTGGGCAATTTTCTTTTGAGTGGAGATAAAAATTAACCCTGCTGCTTTCCAGGAGAATCCTAGCACCACCCATTTCCACCAAAGGCTGGCCAACATTTTAACATCTCCAAGTTTTGAGGCACCCTTAGAAAAAAAAATAGCCCAAAACACTAAACAAGGAAAAGTAGTAGAAGACCAGACACTCCAGCTTGTATGAGTGATAATGCTAGGTCTGAAATGATGGCTAGCAATACTGGAGTATTTGCTGGAGGAGCACAGATTTGTTAAAGAATGCGAAGGCTCATCTGTAGTATGATGAACATGGCTTCTCTCCCACTTCTTGTTCTCATTTTTTTCCTCTATCTCCTGATCAAGCCAACATCTGCTTCACTGCTCCTGCCGTTTTCCCAATGACAATTCCAAAACATGTCTGCTAAGCATTAGGGGAAAGGTAGCGAGCCATTTGCACAGCACAGAAAAGACTTTCATTGCTCCTACAAAGCCAAGGTCCATGCTGCAATCTTGAGCACTGTCTACTTGCACAGTGCCTGTCAGCTCACTGCCCCATACATTGAGCACTGCAGCAACAGAGTTGGATCATTTCTGCCCTGCTCTAGTCTTTCACTGTATAAAGCCATGAGCTGCCTGTTTCTGTCACTGTGCCTCATCTCCCATGAGTGTCTCTTTGTCACCTAGTTAATTTGGGAACTAAGACATGGATAGGAGAAGTTGTGTTTCCTAGTGGTCAGAATAGTTCCTCTGACATAAGCCTCACAACTCATAATCGAAGCAGGAAAATGTGACAAAATGCATCTGATGTAATTAGTGTAACCTTTCTGCCAGGTGGTTAACAGCAGAGAAAACGTCTGGATTTAATATACCCATGGCTCCCCTCGATAAAGGACTGAATTCCAGTCTCCACTTAGAAACCTGAGAAAACTAAACATACCCTCCCCAAGAGCTCTTAAAGAGATGGATTTCCACCACTCATGCATTCCCAGCTCTTTATTAGGCTCAAGGGAGCACAGTCATAAAGCCAGGCAAAACCAGCAATGGCAATATATATCCAGATAATGAGTAGGAGACCCCTCTTTCTTGGTTTTGTTGGCAAGGGTCCACCTGCCTCCACTCCCTCCCTCTAGTGAAGGTGCCCCAGGAGAGCCCCATAGCTCCAGCACCATGCCCAAGGTCAGGACTGGTGAGCAGCTTTCACACCAGGCAGTGATGGAAGACCCCAACCTCACTGCCTATGTTACTGATAGAAGAGTTTCAACTGGTTGATCAACTACTTAACGACAATATGCACTGAGGTGCCACAACATCAGTCCCTGTGTGGTGCAGAGCTGCCGAGTGGGGGTTTAGGCAGCAGAACGCCATCAACCCCTATCCAGTTATCAGCAAGTTGTCAGTCAGTGTTGGAGTCACTATCATAAAAATTGTGTCCACATCAGTATGCCCCGGGCACAAGAATCCCTGAGGGTTCTTGGTCTCAGGTGGCTGGAAAGCAATAGCTGTGGTTCCCAAAAGTGATTTATTTCCTCAGTTGTCCTTGACTCGGAGGTTGCATCATCCCAGCTCGGAGGTGGGAACCTCACCACTCTGCCAGTTGGATTGCTGTAAATTGCTCTGTCCAGTAGCTGGGTTTCGACCTATTTAGAAGCTACTGCTCCATGCTGAACAGAGCCCGAGGCCACCTGTAAGAGGTATTTCCAAATGCATTCCATCATTTGCTGCTGCTTATAAGTGATTTGGGATGATGATGAAAGTGTTGATCTTCAGACTGAAAGACTTTAAGGATTTAACTCATTTAGCCAAACTTAGTCATATAGGAGATGGATGGCTTTTTAATTACAATATCTTCTACTCTCCTCTTCCATTCTCTTACCCACCTTACTGGGTCTGAAATACACAGCGGCTGGATATTAATTCAGTTCACTCTAGGCTGGATTCTTCACTGTATTCAGGTAAGCTCAAAACTAAGCATAACTCTTAGGGATGAAGACATAGAGTCATAAATGATTGGAAACATGTGAGTGGAAAATGCTGAGTTTGAAGGATTTGGATATTTTTCAGGTTTTGCACATGATAGTCTTTTGCCTGACTAATGTATACTTTGTGCCCATCCTAAATCTAGAAATGTGTTCAGACAACCGAAGAGACTCTTTCTGAGACCCTTTCAAACCACCTTCCCCAGTAAAAAGAGGAGGCTCTTTCTCCTTTCCTTAGACCCCCCACTAAAACAATTTAAGGCATTGACTCCAGAGAACAAAGGAACAGAACAGGAGTCAAGGAAGGAGACTACAGGGAAAAGACAGAGCTGGCATCCTTGAGAAATAGCCCAACCTGTAGCAAAGAGCCAACGGGAGTTGTCCGTGGGCAGTTCTCCAGACAGATCCGCTCATCCCTCCATCCGCAAACCCAGAGATGGCCGAGGAGCGCTGGGACAAGTCAGTGCTAACAGCAGGGCTGTACGAAGCGCTGCTCAGTGTTTGGATAACACAGCCAGCCATCCTTCTGGCTGTCCAAACACATCTTGTGACGTGAGCTGAGGTGAGAAGGGCTGTCTGGACAGTTTCAGAGAGGACTCATCTTACCGATCTGTATCGAAACAATTCCATTTAGTTCTGCTCTTTGCTCTCTTTCCCCCTACCCCTTCTTTCCATCTCGTTTGTTTCCAGAAGGCCCATCCCATGGCTCTCTGCAGCACAGCCATTTCCCACTGGGCAGCCCTCAGCCTGCAGCAGGGGAGCTCGGCGAGGGGAGCTGCCATGAGCTCTCCTGCACAGAGTTTGCATTACACCCCGGGAACTCCTGGAATGAGCAAGAGTTCTGTAAAGGGGAGATATTCCTGGGGTCATTACACACCGCGGGAGGATCCTCGATCACAGTGGGCCTGTGAATTGCTTTCATTCATCTCAGCTGATGTCAACAGTCCAAAGCAATTTTAAGCACTTGGATCATACAGAATATATAAATACGTGTATGCTGGCTGGCAGTAACAATCCGATGATAAGTATGGCTCCCCGGTGAATGAACAGGATATCAGAGACTTGTTTCATCTTCCAGATGAGTCAGAGTTGACTTCTTCTCTGGATTTTCACATATTTTCTCACATTAGGTTAGTTCTTACTCAGAGAAAGCATTGCTACGATACTCAGACTTATCATAATAACAGAAACACCTCCAGATCTTCTGAAGATACTTAAAATGAACTCCAGTCTTAGCATTAGGCTTGTATGCAGAGTGTAATATGGGTTGTGTTTTCCAGTATGTTTTGGCCCTTGTGTTCAACATACAAGGTATATTGTTCACTTATGTGTTCAGATGGACCATATCTGGGGTTGGAACTAGGTGATTTTTAAGGTCCCTTCCAAACCAAGCCATTCTGTGATTCTGTTTGGACTTAGAACGACATGGATGCAAATACACATGAGTGCGTATGTGCTTGTACGCAGACATAAATCCAGACCTAAATTTATGGTTACAGAATGCATCGTTTGTGCTGATATTGTACATGATGCCACGGCAAAGACTTTCAGTCAAAGATCTCAATCTATTCTGAAGTCATTCAAGGACCACATAGCCAATGGGCGTAGCCGTGTGCTACAGGTATGCCTTGAAGCAGGCTCACTCCAAAGCAGGTTGCTTGTCAGAGGAGAAGCAAGCACGGTGCTCAGCAGCTGGCTGAGACCCAGCACAGGGCCACAGGGTTTCTGTGAGAGGCTTTGTTGTGCAGGGCACAAAGCAATCAGCATCCCAGATTTGCTCCGACCACTATGGAAAGGAAAACAAAGTTCTAAATTAAAAAAAAGAAATCCTGTCAAGGTTAATCTTTCAAAAGCATTAGTTCAGCTGGATGCCCTATTCCTCGGTATTAATTATGAGGACTTGCCCTGTAATCCATAAAAGTGAAATATGAGTGAAACGTAAGCTCACTGCAGTTGCATTTAATATTTTGCTTGCTAAATCCACCACGAGCAGGAATTCATCGAGCCTCAGGGGCTACCAAAAACACGCAATCCCTTTCAATGAGCGCTAATCTCCTCTGCTGAATCTTCAAGCTCACGAAGCAAGAAGCAATGCTAAAGGCTCATTTGCTCCGGGAGCTCCCGGGGGTGGAGGAGCCACCACCAAGCCAACTCCAGGTGCATCAGCGAGCACGGCTCTGAGACGAGCGCGTCCAAAAGAGCCGATTCCAGGCAGCTTGATGTCGGAGGCAAAGAGCACTCGGCTGAATTTGTCAGCTGCGGGAATGCTGGCAGAGAGAGCCCCCGCTAACAGTCTTGAGCGGTGAGATCAATAATCATTTCCACACACGGCGCCGTTTCGCAGCGCTGCTCTCACAGCCCCGTGCGACAAACAGCTGGGCGCTGGGCTGACGGTTTGCAGATGCGGCTCCGGGAGCAGCGGTGGCGGCGGCAGGAGAAGGACGCAGGAGGGGGAGAAGCGGCTGAAATTCATTACTTGGAGAGGTCGCGGGGGTCAGTGACAGTGGCACTGAATGGATTTTTCCAGTCGTTTCGAGCTGAGATTTGCGCTCTGTAATCTGAATGCTTTTATCTATTTCTGAAAATAGACAGGAATTTTTTCCACAGGCTGCTCCAATCTGGCCATGGAGATGCAGGGAAGGATTACAGGGATAAATTCAGGTTTTGTTAAGCAAGCAACGCTTTTCCAAACCAAACATAGACGGCTTCCTTGCAGCATAAACACACATACAAGAGCCCCCTGTGAAACAGATGCAATGCCAGGTGCCCCGCACTGCCCTGGGGTCCCTACCTCCTGCTTTGCACACTGTTTGTGCCTCTGGGCCAGCTGTGCTGGAGCCAGTGAGAGATCTCCAAGGCTGCAGAGAATGATCTGCATTTGTTTCCCCTACTGAATGGACGAGTTTACTCAATGATTATTTTTTGTTTCACTCGCCTTTCGCTGCAGCTAAGCTTCCTCTCTTGCTTAGTCACGTCCTCTTCTGGCAGAGGTTTCTTTGAAAAGAGAGCTGATGTTCAAAATTAGGGCAGAAACCACTGGGGGGGGGGGGGGGGGGAGGGTTAACAGAGCAGTTTCTGGGATGAAGAACTGATAAGAAGCCAGATTTATTTATTAAGTCTTTTCTATCTATCCAGAACACACAATGCAATGCTAGGACCTGGTTCTGGTGCTACTAAAAGACTTTGAGCTAGAAACTAGAACATGTACTTGGGTATCTGCATGCCAGTCTTTTGGGGTAAAATACTGTGGAATAACACAGCCTGAAACCCCACAGCATCAGTTGTTCTCCCAGGGTTTTACCAGATTCTTGGTGTCCCTTAGTCCCACCAGTCCTATCCTTGAGCAGCTCTCTTACCACTTGTGGCTTGGGCTCCTTCCAAATGCCAGTGATGAACCAGCTACGCTTTCTTCTTACCCGCATTTTAGCACCCTCACTTTATACACACAAATAAAAAAGTGTTTACAAACCATTGAGATGCCCTTTCTGGGTGGCAAGAGTTAAGGACTGAGATACAACCCTGATCTCTGTCTGCAGGATGGGCAGCAGATGCAGAGCTGTGCTTCCTGTGCTGCCATCGGGTGGCTCTGCCTAGCCATACCCACAAAGGAAACACCCTAAAGTAGTAATTACAGGGAGAAGTATGAAACAAAAGGTAATTCCATTAAGCACTGCAGTTATTAATGACTTTAATTAAAAAATCTTTGTGGTGGGGAGGTATAGATCTGCATAGAAAGCAGCATATGTGGACAGGCTCGTCCTCAGACACAGGTCACATCAGGGCAAGCGAGAGTTGGAAAGCCATGCCAAGAGCTGCTAAAGCATCCTGACAGCTCTGAAAGATGGTGATGGCAAGGGACTGTCCCCTGGGAGTCTCCTCAGCTGGAGATTCAGAGCAGGGAAAGGGTCTCGTAGGAGGCAGCCAAAGCCGCTGAGCTTCAGCTGGTTGACAAGAGAGGTTTAGATCAGCACTTCTCTATGCTATCCAGCATGTCCATCAAAACAAAGCAAAACAAAGCAAAGACACACACAAAAAAAACACAGCAAGTGCAAAAACCCATTGACATTCATCCATGTCCTTAACATTTGCACATTCACTGGCAGTCTCGCACCATCCTCCTGTCTGTGCACCCTGTGCAGAAGGCACCCCAATGTCAAGAATATTAACATAGTGTTTGGGCTCAGAGGACTCTGAGCCAATAATGGCAGACTCCTGTTCAGCCTTGTCTATTTTGGGATCTCTACCAGTCCTAGTGATAATCACCGATATAAATGTTTACACTGATAGGAGACTGGCCCACACTGTACAGAGATAATAGCAGTACAATTTGATATTCAGGAGGTGCTGATGATCTCCAAATATAGAAACCGAGTAATTATTGGTGGCATTGCAGGCTGGAATTCAAAAAGCAGATAAATGGAGAAATGGATATGCTGTTTATTGCAGCTTCAACAGCCACAACAGGAAAGCTGTCTTGATTAGGCAAGGGCCAGACTGCAGAAGGCAGAGCACAAGGCAGAAGGGTGAAACACTGTGATACTCTATCAGCTGGAGAGAAAAACACCAAAAGTCTGAAAATACACCTCATGCCAAGCTCGCTCCATTGTGCATGACCGTGCAAGACAGTGACGAAGCAGGCTGACAGTACCATGAAAATCTATTGTGTAACTGAATGGAAAAAGAGTTACAACCGTTACTACCAAGCCCACTTCAGGAAAGATGAAGCCTTGGGCCACCACAACCCATGCATGTCTGCAGTGAGAGCAGCCAACTAAGTTGTGGTGAGAGCATGCTCAGCACCAACCCTGACCACTTGCACCACAGGCAGTGGACAGTGGGCAGATGCAATAGCATCATGAAATCCCTGTTTTTGGATAAAGCGACACAAAGCTCTTTTCTCCATAAGGTCTTAGGAGAAAAAGGTCCTGTCATCTTTTCCCTTCACTCCCACATTACGTCCAGTAACAAAAGGTCAGTGTTTCAGGGACAGTCATGATAGATAATGGCAGGAAAACAAACAAACAAACCAAAAAATACCACATGGGTTCCTAGTCTGTCATCCTTAGATCCATTTTAAGGGTATTTACCTCTTACTGACAACAACAAAAATAATGGGTGCTCAGGGCTTTTCATATACAGGCTGCCGGCTGACTACAGAGGCCTTACACACAGGTGTAAGCACTTCGCTTCACACTTGAGGGTGAAACCACTGAAGGACTTCCTGGCAGAAGATCTCCTTTGTCAAAAGTCGTATGTTTGTGCATTTGAGAGTATGAGTGTTCGGGGCTGCGCCCTTCTCCCATTCTCAAAAGGGTGCTGGTAGTATTAGTTACCTAATGACTGGAAAGATATCCATCTGTCTGTCCTTTGGAGTTTCCATGTAGCAGTGATACCCACAGGGCTGAATGCTGTGCTGTTAGGACTGCCAGAGTCAGCCTGGATATAAAGCTATTTTGTGCAGCCCTTCCCTCCCACACAGACAAAGCCAGATCCACTTCGACTTTGACCTTTATTGCTGCTGCTGAAGAAAGCACTCACAAGCTTCAGTTGCTAGAGAAGAGGACATAGGGACCATAGCCCGCCTGTTCTGCAGTCCTAAGAGTTAAGCAGCAAACTGGACTCTAAACATCTCCAAGGTTAAGGGAAACAGTGCTTACTTGTGAACTTCACATGCATCATCTCAGTGCATGAAGAACTAAAGTTATTCACATGCCCTGCTGCTCTCCCCTTCCTATGTCTTCTTTGCGAGTAGTCCAAAAGGGAGAGAAGGGGAAAAGAAAGGAAAAAAAAAAAGTCTAAAGACTTTCAAGTGAGAAAAAAAATAGACATAACACTCCATAGCATGCATGTGGCATTTAGTATGCTATGATAGGCTTACAAACGTCAGCCAACTGTTGAAATGCACTGTACATTATTGAAGCAAGTTATTCTGTGTTGTTGGAGCAGGGAGGCTGAAAGTCCCCTGAACTTGTACAGCTTTCTGTCAGATAGCACTATAGGATTTTTAGTCACATTTTACAGCCAGGGAAACGAAGGCACTGAGAAGCTGCATGTCTTGGCCAGGGACTCACAGCAAATCGCTGGCATGATTTCCCTGTGCACTCAGCCTTGCTCTTGGTCAACAGCACTCTCAGACAAGAAGTGTTTTGGTTCAACTGGACAGGCACGGGGTTTCACACTAGTTCTCCCCAGCAGCATGAACTACATGTGTCTGGGGACACTCTCACATGTTTTGCTTGGCTCTGTGTCAGTGATGGAGAAGGATGAGACTGCAACTGGCCCAGAGTCAGTGCCTTGACACAATGACTTGCCCAATGGACCCTGACCTCTCCAACAGGTCCAGACTTGTCTGCACCAAGTCAGCTCCCACACTGACAGATTCATCAGGCGTTTTGCTCAAATCACTGGCAAGGGATGTTCTTGTTGTCGAACATGTGTTTCAGCTGGATAGAAACTGCTCAGCCTGTAGGGAATCCGTGCTGTGGCAAAGGCAGATGAGAATGATATTTTTTAATTAAAAAAAACAAAACAAAACATTTCAAACATAGTTCCTACTCTGCCTGGGGAGGAGCTCTCTGCCCTCAGGGAGTTTTCAAGATGCTGAGCTGTGACAGCAGCTGTTGCTTCTCTACTTCCTGCTCTTAAACAATATATTGCTCTCCAAGGCAGGTGATGACAGAGGCAGAGCAACACCGTCTCCAATATAACTGGAAGCTCCATGCGGTCTGTTCAGGTTACCAGATGCCTGGAATGGGGATGCTGTTTCAGAGCTGGAGATCAGAGATGCTCGCCCTGTAGCCTGCAGCCCCCAGGTGCCTAGCAGGAGCTCCAGGAGGTCCAGCACATATACGGGAAAATGTGACATTCATTTATAAATTCTCTTTTTTTTCCAGTTCCCATTTGGTCACAGTTCAAGGATGGGCTTCTCAATTGTAGCTTTTTCCTGTGTTTTTTTTTCCCTCCCTGTAAAAATATGAATTTTGTCCTGATTAAGTCAGTGATTGGAATTTTCTTCTCCAGGAGCTTTTCTTCTCAGTCACACATGGCCTTAGGCCTAGTAACTATATATGTCTGAGGGCCACCGGAGCCCTGTGGCAACAGGCAGGGTTTCTCAGCAAAATCAGTTCTCTTCGCCTGAGACCTCCTGCACCCTTGCATCATAAAATCACAGAATCGTTCGAGTTGGAAGGGAGCCTTAAAGGCCATCTAGTCCAGCCCCCCTGCAATGAACAGGGACACCCACAGCTCCATCAGGTGCTCAGAGCCTCATCCAGCCTGACCTTGAATGTCTCCAAGGACAGGGCATCCATCACCTCTCCGGGCAACCTGTGCCAGTGCCTCACCGCCCTTACTGTAAAAATCTTCTTCCTTATATCCAACCTAAATCTCCCCTCTTTTAGTTTGAAACCATTTCCCCTTGTCCTATCACAACAGACCCTGCTAAAGAGTGACCCCTCCCTTCTTACAGCCCCCCTTTAGACACTGAGAGGCCGCCCTCAGATCTCCCCAAAGCCTTCTCTTCTCCAGGCTGAACAGCCCCAGCTCTCAGCATGTACTCATAGGAGAGGTGTTCTATCTCTGGGATCATTTTTGTGTCCTTCCTCTGGACATGCTCCAACAGGTCCATGTCTCTCCTGTGCTGAGGACTCCACATCTGGATGCAACACTCCAGGTGAGGTCTCACAGTGCAGAGCAGAGAGGCAGGATCACCTCTCTTGCCCTGCTGACTGCACTGCTTTGGATGCAGCCCAGAATCCGGTTGGCTTTCTGGGCTGTGAGGGCACATTGCTGGCTTATGTCCATATTGCCATCCACCAGCACCCCCAGGTCCCTTACAGCAGGGCTGTGCTCTGTCCTTAAATCCCCTAGCTTGTACTGATCAGTCCTGTTACGTGAAACCAAGGGATTAAATGGAAGTGAAATAGGAATTACACTAGTATAACAGGCCCCAAGTGCTACTCTAGCTGTGTTTTATTCGCTACCTTTCCTCTGCTGCAGTTGGCCTTATTTTTCATAGTTGAGGCTAAGAGATGGTAACTTCTAGGGCTTGAAATAACTCATCATTTTTTAAACAGCAGAACCGTGTAACTCCTTTGAAGCACAGTCAAGGCACATATGGGAGATGAGAAAGGAGTTCAGAGAACATGAGAGAGTTAGGGTGAAAAAGGTGGAAACCCCAAATCTTCAATGTACACTCTTCACAGAGAAATACATCAAAAGCACATCTTCACATGCAGCCGAAGGTCAGTTTGCTGTTTGGGACGGTGAGGGTGGGAAATGGAAATAATTATTGTTTCTAGCTCAGAGTACACATCCAAACCAAACCTCCGCAGCTATCTTTCCTCATAACTTTTTCCACTTCCGCTACCTGCAACTCTCGCTTTGGAATGAATGGTGGAAACAGTCCTTGTGGGTCATGAGAAAGGATCAGACCTCTAAACATGTTGTCATTCCTGTTTTCCAGCTCTCAGCACCCACAAAAACAGATGATTAAATAGAGTAGGTAGCAGTCAACTGATCCAGCTCTCCCGGCAGGTAAAGAGCGTTCTCTGCTGAGAACAAAACCACTGCAGTAGACATTCTCCCTGTTGAAAATTTGTGTGTTATTCTTTATGACCAAATCAATGCATATGCGGCAAAGAAGCATCATCACCTTACTGAAACACCCTTTCCTGCATTTTTGCTCGGGCTTATTACTAAATTACCTTGTCTGCATTGCCCTTCAACGAATTGATGAGCAAATTAGCATCTCTCCTACTTCAACAAGGCAGAGTTGTGGAGTTGTTTTTAAGAGAAGGCTCTTGCTTACATCCGTAATTGTACAGAAGCTAAAAGAATGGGCTTTGTCTTCGATCCAAATTTCTTGTCACAATAATAAGAATCAGTAGTATCCACACACATGCACATACCTGTTATCTAGTACTGGCATTTCCAAATTTACAATAGTCTTACCCTTGAAAGAAAAAGAACCGATAAAGACCATAAAGTCTACGTCATTCCTCTCATAGAGCCAAGGAGTCTATTGGATACCAATGCCAAAGTTCATTTCCCACTGATGCACCATCATCCCTCTCAGTAAGCTGACTGCTGTGTTTCTTCTCTTCAAATATTTAGACCCTTCACAGCAGTATTGTTTGCAAAACACATATGTACTGAATGGAAAAAAAAAACACACAATGGGCATTAGATTTCCCTGTTGCTCGTCATAACTTCACCTGTTGAGTAAGTTCCTTGGCATCTGCTGGGACAGAGGATGAAGTCACTTATGAGGCCAGGCCAGGGAGAAGACAGAAGGGCCTTTCTTAGAGGAACACTCTCCACGGGAGAGTCTGAAGAAGATGAAAAGGTTTCAAAGTAAATCAGTCAACTTTCAAATTAAGAATTGCTTAGGAACTCCTGAAGATAGATTCCCGCTGTGCTGGGGTACACTTTGGTGGCCAGAACAGCCTTAAAATAGACCTAAACCAGCCTCCTCTCCACTGTATGCTCTCTGCTCCCCTAAAATGAACTCACAGAAATATGCAGTATGGTAGGACAGCAATTCCAGCTCCACAACTGCCTCAGTCACCAAGCCTGGAGTAGAAGGTTCAGCAGAGGGTCCGCTGGTGCTAAGGTGGGGCAGAAACCAGGGCAGGCATGTAGGACATCTGTCTCACACTCTGGCAACAGCTCCAAACCAACAATGTGGGAAATGAGCTATGCTAGCCCTTAGAGATGGAGCCTGAAGGAAGGTCTAGAGGTTTCCAAGCGGAAGAAATACATACCCTGATGTCTGCACACCAACTACACTGCCTCAATACTCTGTTACCCCCACTGAGACACAAAATACCTCCCAGCAGCTGCGAGCGCTGCCCAGCAGGGCTGGCAGTGAAACTTAGCCTATATGAAATGCATGGACATCTCATGAGACATGCTTTTTTTACTTCAGAAATGTCAATGGTGTTTTCAGAAGGGCCAAAGCCATCCCAGCCTTTGCTGCACGCTTGGGGTCACCAGCTTACTCGGGCCAGCAGACCAACTGGTCTAGGAGAGGTGGCCTTGCTCAGGCCCCCACATACAAATGCTTCAATACAGTCATTTCTTTGCACTACCTGAATAGAAGGCCGAGGTCTGGCAGCTGTGGGAGATGAGCAGTCAGGGTCACTCCTCAAACAGCACTGCAAAGACAACAGCACTGGGTCCAGAGGAGCCTAACTAGTGCCAATGTTGCTCATGTACATGTGCGACTGGGAATCATTCCTCTACAAAGGGAGTGTTAAAAAAAGCCAGACGTTTTCCCTTTGTCCTTTGTTTTTCTGCAATGACACGATGCGAAAAGCGATGTTACACAGATGGTCAACAATGAAGCCGCATAACAAAAGAGAAATGGAATTGGCCTAAATATTTCACAGGGAGCCATCACAATTAATCAAGGAGCAGAAATAAAAGTGACCCACGCAGCACTGGTAGGGATAGCTGGGATTTGACTCCCCAGTGCAACTTCCACACCATACCGAAAGGCTACCTGAAAATCCCTCACTGGAGTCAGCCAAATTATTCAGACATATTCAGGGACCTCGGCCAACTCAAGTAGCTTCTGGTTTATGAGCTTTGTGGACCCGAAGGCGTGTGCACTGCTCCTATACGCCGCAGTGGACTCAGACTGGCTCTCTGCTATCTATATTTATCACGATCCCCTCAGGAAGTGCTTTGGCAGGGTTTTGTAATGAAAACCCTGCCCAGAGCACTCTTTGGCATGCAGTGAGCAACCTTAAAATAGTGCAGTGACATACTGCAATAATTACTCATATTAACACTCTTTATTGTGCAGCGTGCTGCTTTGTTCCCGTTGCCTGGCTTGCTCTGCTGCCCGGCGCCTGCTGGGAAGGCAGGGAAGAGCTGGCCCTTCCTAAAAGGCAAAGTTCAGTGCCAGGGTCTGACCCAAAGTCCTGAAAATGACGCCAACCCAACCATGCTCTCCTCCATTACACAAAAATAGCCAATGACAGCACTGCAATTTTCTTCCAGATCCAAAGCTCACAGGTGTTCAGACGGGATATCTTGGCTCCTCTGTTATTTGAGGAGAACATTAAAATAAATAAGTGTAAAAACCAAACCAGAGAATGACTGCAAATCCACACTGAAGGAGCCGGTTCCTTGCTAGTTATGTGCTTTCAGCCTAAGCCCACATTTTCAAGTTTTATACCTTTAGGAGTAATTTTTACTGCACCGTGCTAACTGTACTCCTCATTTTGCCTTAGTAGGTTAAAGAGAAAAAGAGTTGTTTTCAGTCATAAGAGAGATGGAGAAGCGGGGACAATTTTGCTCGGTGTTGATAGAACCCTCAGAAGCTTTGGTGTTTTTGAGAAGTGTTTTTCTCTGTTCAGAAGGAAAAACAAAATTCAAACTGCTTGAATTGTGCATCTTGAACATCTGCAGCATGGCTTTTTTTTTCCCATTGATGACAAACTGAGCATTTAGGAAACAACTTATTACTCATGCCTATATACCTAAACTTGCTGGATATCAAGAAATCAATCTGAAACCCATCCAGGTCAGTACAAAGAGTCCTAAAAACTTCAGCTTTGATTAAAATCTCAAGGCCTATACAATTGTTCAAAGTCCCCCAGGGTCATGGGACAAATGTTTCAAAAAGACACAGCCCTATAATTACATGGGCCAGGATCTCTGAACGGATATCAGTAACTGCTTAATTGCTGCTTCACAACGACAGATAATACCATGGTCTCTTCAATATACTCTGATACAGAGAAAGATAAGTTATGGCATGACAGCAGCCGCTCCTTTAATTTTTAATTATCAGCAAGTCTACTGTCATTCTGGGGAAGATTAGCACCTGATAATACACATCACTTGATTTGCTGGCACATGATGCAATCAGTTTGGAAAGACACACCACGTATCCTATTTGTGTATAGGCTTTCATAATGTTATCTAAGGAGCTCAAAGCACTTCCTGAATCTTATCCGTGTCCACATAGCAGGTTGCTATCACACTAACACTTCCAGTCAGCCCCCTTTTTACGATACAATAAAATCAAAGATGTGGAGATGGAGCAATTGTCCACCATCTCCGAAGATCCCAGAGGCTGAAGTTAGCATGCAAAAGTGGGGTCCAGGCTGAAAGCTCACTTATCTGTATGCGATCCTTCTGCTGCCTATAGGGAACGGCAAGAAACCCACAGCAACAAGACCAGAAGATAACAGCAAGAAATGTTACTATGGGAAGTACTGTTAAACTGATTCAAACACACATCTGCTACCTCAGCATCAGTGCAAGCTAATTGCTGAACTTCAGAGCACTTCAGTGTTCTAATAGTCTCAGTAGTCACAAACAGAATGAGATTTGGATGATGATGATACTCACTGGACAGCAGTCATCCCAGGATCTGTTTTTTGGTTCCATACTCCAGGTCACAGTTCTGCTTCCTGGCTGACTCACTGAAACTTCCTAAGGAGAAGTGAGTAACAAATGGCCCCAGTGAGCAAAGCACTGGGGAGAAGCAGAAGGGGCAGTTCCCTCCCTGGCCAGCTTCCAAATGTTTTATTGACTGTGAGCATCTGTCAGCATATTTACGAACAGCAAAACACAACTAAAGGGACAACAGCAAACTGAATCAACATTCAAGGCTCTTTTCTTCCCTAAGAAAACTAATTCAGGTAACGCGAGTTAGTGGAAGTGCTCACAGCCACTTCTGTAGCTATGATGCCATGGAAGAAATGCTATTCCAAGAAAGCATCTGGCTGAATACAACAGGCTTCCATTAAGCGTTCCTACACTATCGCCAAACTGCAAAACATCTTTCAGAACACATCCAAGGACATTTTCCAAAGCTGCCATTCTCTAGCGTGTCGTCAGATCTCCCCATAAAGCACAGCCCGGCAGTGAGCTCAGGATCTGAATTCGTAATGGCATAGGTATCTGCCAAACATATCGTCACCGGTGAACAATGCACTCGTCATATGGATTTTTTTTCCCATGCACTGGCCTTTATTAAAACTTTTTCAATTAATTCCATGGTCTCCAGGACCTTCTGCCAAGGTCACCATTCATGGCTGAAAGTGCTCCTCACTGAGTAATGAACACTAACTTCTCTGGAGACTTTTTTGCAAGACGTAATCAAACACAGTCTTCTGTTAATTGCTTACGCATATTTCGTGCATTAACAAGAGCATTAACGTACCAACAATGTATATATACACCCTAACACAACTGGGGAAGGCAAGGCTTAGATATTAGCACTATAAGAGGATCTTGCTGATGACTTTTCTATTAAAGCCGGATCTGATTAGTGACACAGGGGAAATGTTTTATTTGGAATAAAGACTTTATTTCAGAAGACTACCTCACAAATGCAGTGCTGGGTGGCTAGTCATGTTCTAGCATAAATTCTAGCCTCTGAAAAGAGCTTAACAGTAGACTTTTGTCCTAATTACTGCTCTAGGACAAGCTGTCTGCTGAAAATTCACTCCTGACCATCTGGTTTGAACAACACTGAGTTGTTAGTCACAAAGACATCTCCTTTCATTTGTGACTCTCTAGGGCACAGCCTGCCTCATCATACTCAAAAGAGTAAGAGATCCAAGGAAGTGCTGCCATGAGCAAACAGGGCCTGATCAAATCAAAAGCACCCACACACACAACATCCCACTCACCCATAACACTGGGTTATTCAAACCTGTGGGAATGCTACTACTTGAAAGTGATCGATCAGCTTGGCCATGATCAGGGATGGCTCTTGGCCCTTTCTAAGCACAGCCTCTGGTTGAACAGAAGCTGATGGCACAGCTGATGAGCCTGTTCTTGAGCTAAGTCACAAGTGGTCTCCTCTCCCCAAAACCCTCCTCAGCCTGACTTTTGACCTAAAGGAACTGATAATCCCTACCAAAACATGGAGCAGAGCAGGAGGTCATCACAGACAGCTGTAGGCATTAGCAGAGCTCAGCAGGAACCGAGGAGGGGTCAGTGGGCAGGGGAATGCCCATCCTGATCTCCTAAATGCCAGAGTGATAGGAGGGAGCTTGCATGATGCCCACCTCCAGAATTTGGAGCCTTCCTCTGAGTTTATGGAGATGGCATATTTTGTAGTCATTTGTCTCAAGCGACCCTACAGGCCACTCTTCTTACCCCAAACAGACAAAAGCAGGCATCTTTCTTTGTGCTTTGCTTTCTATTAAATGTGCAGAGAGGCAGCCTCTGGAGGAAACTGAACAGTGCAGTGATGGATAACTATCAGAGCCTTCTAAAGACATGCATCTTGCTCTCTTTTTCATTTTTTCCCTTTCAGGCAATGACACCTGAGACCTTTACTCTCCAGAGAGTAATTTCAACAGGTAATACAGCTCAGAAAGTCCTGGAGAAGAATGAAATTGATCTCTAGACCTCTTCTCCTTGCTTTTATGATCCTTGTGCAGGTTAACACATTTTTCTAGGTATGCCACAATTCATATTACATTATTTTTCCATTGCTAGTTTCAGATTATACTGCTTCTCCCTCTATGCCCATAAAGTTCTTTTTAAAAGCTCATAAAATTTCACCTGCATTTGTTTATGGCTCTCAGGATATGAACTAAACTCAATTGATTTAGCTATATTTACCACTGCTCGAGTTCACTCTGTATTTCACTGCACTACCTTTTCAGGTGCCACTTCCCCTTCCTTTCCTCTTACTGAATCCAGAAGACTAATCCAATTCTGTTTTTCCTTTTGTTGGAAACTCACTGATACAGTTCTGGCTTAGAACATAAATAAGCATATCTACACTGACAGACAGTGAAGTTTACCACCTCTCTCCTATGCCATAAGTTTATGATTATCCAGAGAACATATTCACTAGTTGGCTCAAAGTATTTCCTTCCAGAAAAAGCCACAAGCACAACTCATAGGACCATCACTCCAGTTTTCCCAAGGCACTAGCACTGTCGGTGTGGAAGGCTTTACCTGCAGTTCCTTCTTCTGAGATGAACCTGCAATACTCATATGGGACTCTTCACACTAACCCCCCCTGAACATACTCTCACATAACCCAGAGCATGCAACACATGCCATTAGCATCGCACTAGAAAAGCACCAACCTATCTGCTTGCAACACGACCCCCATGTTTCTTCAAGATTTTGAACCAAAAACCGGAGTGAAGTACAAGTGATGAGTCAAGGCCATCGCCTGTGGCCCAGGAAAGACCCAAGCCAAGCACTATTCGTTGTAGGTACAGCCAGGCTGCTCGAGAGGGAGTAACCTGCAGCAACATGGGCACCAACCAATGCATACCCCTACGGTCTCGGGACGAAGGATTGCCTTTGCAGGTGGCTGCCTTCAGCAGAACAGATACAGGACATGAGAAAGTTCAAAGGTGAAACCTAGATCTTATAAGCATCCAGAGCAATGGCAATGCTATGCAGAACTCAGCTCTGAAAAGCCTTGTTCTAGGAAACCTAGGTCTTGTAAAGGTTGGGCAAAGAGGCTTTACCCAGCAGGAAACCAACAACAACTTTGCCCCTCATGCTGACAGAAGTTAACACCCATAAAGTAACTTGGTAACCAGGCATAAACCCAAAACTGGAGGCAAAGTTTATCTAAACACATCTGAGTTGCCATGATTTCTTTTCCCATTTTAGACAGGACCATGAAAACAGTTCTGATCTCTAGCCCTTTATTTCCTTTATGGCTGGAACATGAAGTGAATCAACATTTCAGGATCTCCAAAATATTTTGATTTGCTTTTGGTATTTGCTTATAAAAATGATTGGATTTTATCAAAGGGAGTGGAAGAGCAGGGTTATTTTTTGCTACGTGGGGAAGGAAGGAATTTGCAAGGGGTACAACAGGAACTGGCTCCAGCCTTTCCAAGTCTGTGAGTCTGTGGCTCATTCTTGGTTTCAAAGTAAATTGTTGCATCGGGCTTGAATGATCCAGCCCCCTTATTTCTTGCAGCTTGGGACTTTGAAGTAATTGTTCAACTCTTGTAACCTCACCCCTTGACGGAGGCCATCATTACGCATTCCTACCCTTCTCCTGCATGGACCTCATGGCCATAGTGGGAGAAGAAAATGCATGCAGGGTTGTGGGAGGACAGCTGTTGAAGCCCAAGCTGCAGTGCAGAGGCATCCCACGTGCTGGAAGGGGAGCACTGCTCCTGAAAGATAGGCAAGGTTCTGGCTGCAACTGAAAAGAAGGAAAAGAAGAAAACTGGCTGACTACAGTTAAGTGTATTATGCAGAATTAAATCCGATGGAGAAAAAATAATCACCTCAGTGTAGAAACTTCTGCTTTTCCTTCTCCTAAGAGATAAAAAGAAAAGAGAGAAGAGGAGGGGGAGGCGGAGAGGAGAGGGAGGGGAGAGGGAGGGAAGGGGGGGGAGAGGGAAGGGAGAAGAGAGGGAGAGGGAGAGGGGAACATCTGTCCTGTCCAGATCTGAAATAAGAACTGGTCTGAAAGCAACATCCCAGGTATAAATCTTCCTGAAGTTTAAGACAGAATCTCCTCTCCTATGGTGGGCCATATTAAAAAAAAGCAACCACTGTATAATGGCCAAACCAAAATTCTAGAATCTAAGTAAAAGTTAATTTTGAAACAGCACATCTAGATACATATCTCAGTTTAGCGGGTTTCAGATATGGGAAAACAACTGATGTGGCATGCCACGCTTTAGAATTCAATGTTTTTCTTCAATGTCACATGCATTGAGATACCTCAGTAAAAAGACTCTTACCCAGGATACTTTCAAGAGAGAAGAAATACAATCATATGTGGAACTTTCCCCTTGCTTGGTTTTATACCATAGACTGAGAAAGAACAAGATGAAGTCATAGGCTTTAACTTCATAGAATCATTAAGGTTGCAAAAGACCTCTAAAATCACCGGGTCCAGCAGTCAACCCATTACCACCTCAGAGTTCATTCACTTGAGCATTTTCTTACATTTCAGCTTCCCTCAGAAGTTATTTTTTCAGAAGCTGCAAAATCTGCTAACACATGCCATCAGCTGCAACACAGCTATGTGAGTGTGCTCATAACCCCACAGCCATGCCACACAGCTGCTCCCTGCTCAGCAGGCTTTCCCTGGAGGTCCTGGGGCTGGAGCTGCCAAGGTGCTGGCTTCACACCGTGCTGAGATGGCAGAGGATGGCCCAATCCCAGCCACTGGCCGTGCACGTGCAGGTAAAGAGCAGCTAGTTCAGCTCCGACTGTTCGTCACAGCCTACCCACTGGAGGTTATCAGCACCTCACCAAACCATTCGTGGGAATGCTCCCAAAGCTGCTTCTCTCAAAAAAAAAAAAAGAAAAAAGAAAGGATTTTTACTATTTCATGAATGTGGTTCAAATTGCTTGCGATCCTTTGCAGATAACAACATGACAACTCTATACACAGATTTAAAGGATTCAAAATCCTTAGGGGAGGTCAGCGGTAGGCAACCGGATGCAATAATGTCTTAAGCAAGCAGAAGTGCACCTGGAAAAACTTACATGCACACAGACCTGGCACCATCCTCTCCCCTTTCTTCCTTCCACTGGAAACTTCTTTGACACATTTAAATTAATAAAGTCTGCTTGATAGATCACTTACCACTCATGTTCCCATCTCCTAATCACTTGCGTGTCTCACCACCACCCCAGCTGAAGACTGATGATCATTCTTACTCACTGCTGTTGCTGAGGGCGCCGGGCACCTGGTGCCAAGGCTCCGTCCATGGAGCATCTGCATAGCAAACCCAACTGAAAATGGCTCCTTCTCCTGGGAGATGGATGGTGGACGTTTTCACCTTAATAATAGCCTTGTATTTTTAGAGCAGTGGAGGAAATCAACAGCGAAGCTTCACAAAGGCTGGCTTTTTTAGAGCAGCATCGGGCACAACTCCACGGGATGGGTGAGGAGCATCCTGGTCCCACCACTGGCCTCAGAACTGGAAATTATTCAATCACAGAATACCCAGAGCTGGAAGGAACCCAAAAGGATCATTGAGTCCAACTCCTGACTTGACACAGGACCACCCAAATCTCCCAGAGCATCCGCGTGCTGGTGCCGGGAGCTTTCCTCAGGCACGCAGCCTGCCCCCCTCATCCCTCCTGCAGGTTCCTGTTAGGGCAGTTCCTCACCACACCCTGCCAAGGATGTGATTTCATGCGCAATTTCCATCTCAACAGGCCCCTGATATCAAAGGGAAGAAGCTGGTATCACAGAAAAATCAGGATTTGGTGGGAATGGTGCTCTGCTTTGTTAAAGACCATCTGGCAGTGGAGAACGTGAATGGGGAAGCACTAGGAGGGTTCTGTGTGCTGCGAAGTCAGCGCAGATTCTATGCAGAAACACTTTCTTGCATGGGAGCTTAAAAAATAGAGCTGCTGGAGACCAATCTGAATCCTGCATGCATCTGAGCTTTGCAGCATGACTTTTTTATTGCAGCACTTATTAAGCCAGAGACAGAATCTTTTTATTTCAAGCAACTCATCACGTATCACGCCTGTTCTGGCATCAAGACAGGAGTCTCAGAAGCTTCTAGACTTTGCATCCAGGGTCACAGGGGTGGGATTCACCTCCCCAGAGGAGCTGGGGGGTATCAGCCCTAGACACCTGCACACGTGGGCCAAGACAGAGGTTTCTGCAGAACATGGCTCTGCTGCAGTTCCTCTCCTCTAGCCAAGCATCTGCACCTGTACCCCTTTCTACTTCAGTTTTTCTGTACCACTTCCCCTACTCAGATGAGCACTCTTCAGCTGTGGCCAGCTTGGTAAAAGCTCGTGTGCACAGGTGACCCCAGAGCAAGGGTGAAGGTGCTTTTGAGAACTGGAGATTTGGGTTATCTGGTTTTGGGTACCCAGACGGAGATTTCAAAGGGGCCTGAAAAGGGCCGATGCTGGGCCCATTTCAAACCAGGCTCCATAGTGTATTTGGATCTGAAATTATGAAAACCTCAAGCTCTTGAAAATCCAAAGCCACCTGTGAAACCTGAGGTTGGTCATTTCACTGCACAAATAAAGCTCGGGATATTCAGCCTGTTTCCTCAGGTTTGAGCAGAGTGGAAAACAGAGATGCATCCAACAGCTTCTTGCAAACAGAAGTTGATTTTTTTTTTTTTTGAAGTCACATGGAGTGAAGGACAGTATTAATCTCCTAGACCTCTACTCTTTCTCATCTAAACAAAACAGTTGTTTCCCTTTTCCTCCCCTTATTTCAGTCCATCCTCTTGTAAAACCTCTTCTTTCCCGCCAGCCAGGAGATGCTGGCTGCAGAATAGGGAAGGGCCTCTGGGAGAGACTCCTGCAAACATCCCAAGGCAATGCCTCTTACCATTGCCTGCTTTTCCAAGGTCACCCCGCATGCTGCTGGAGCATCACCAAGCTGCCGCTGTCCTGCTGCTTGCATTTTGAGAGGTGTTGCCATGGCACCGAGGGACAAATTGCTTCTGAACTTCACTGCGAGTCCCTCCCGGAGGAGATGGGCTCGGACCCGCAAGCTTGGCTATTTTTAGCCACGTGCTGCATAATGCACAAGTTGATGAAGATCTGCACATCTTCATTAGTCAGCTGTTCCCAGGTGCCTGAAGATAGGAGCAGGGAGCCAGAAAGAAGAGGAAGGCGGGGAACAAACACAGAGAGGGCAGCTGCTTGCTGTGCCTTATGGGGAAAAGCTCAATCTTGATTTCACCTCCAACCCACCAGAACAGAGCTTGATGGAAGGGAACCTTTACTTTCCACAAGCCTGAGGGCCATGGACCTGTCAGCTTCTTCCCCGAGCTGTCTGAGACACCTGAGCACAGTATCAGTATGGTGGCATCTCCCCTGCCTTCCCCTATTCCAAAACCTGCTGGCAAGTCCACCTGCTGCTTGCAGCCCTGGCAGGGGTGGACCAAATGAGGCCCGTGGGCAGGGAATGTTCCCGGTCCCTCTGATTTTCTGTCCCTGCATTTGCCTCAAGCACACCCAGGGTACATCACTCTCAGCCAGCCAGAAACTGGGTGACAGCACAAACCCCTACAGGTGTCTGTGGCTGTGGTGAAGGTGACAGCACTCTAAGTGCCCTTTGGAAAGGGTCAGATGTCGGTCTTCAGGAAATGTATCAGAGATTATCAAATGCAGTAAGCTCAGACACCCGCTCCCCAGCAGCCCTGGGACACAGGCTGCCAAACGACAAGAAAACCTTGTTATTAAAATGAAGACAAGCACCGGCTTTATCTTCCCAGCTGCAAGTCACTGTCAGAGAGAAGGCACTGAGACTGGAGCTGCTCGGGCAGGTTAATTCCTCCCATTGCCTCCCAGCCATCGCACAGCAAAAATACAGCTCAGTGGCATTTGCATTGCCTGAGATAGATGTGCTGCTCCTGCTCACCCTGTTCCTGCCCTGCTGACGATGGCCAGCTCACAAGGAAAGCAGAGCAGCAGTCAGGCAAAGTGCCCGCAAAATTAAACATTGCTGGCTGGGTCCTTGCATGAAGTCTGACACGAGGAGAGAGGTTTTAGAGCAACCTTTTGGACATGAGGGTCACACCACTTCTGGCTTTGAGAGTGCAACTGCTGAAACCAAGGGAGCTGTGCTGATTTACACCAGCTGCACATTTGATTACTGAGGAGCAGTGCTGCCTCACTCCATATTTTTCCTATTTTATGTAATGTCGGGGGTAAATCAAGGCCATGTTAGGCTCTGCTCTAAGTCACTCACTGCAATTTAGGCAAGGATACCTAGGCACGTGTAACTATACCAAGGGACCACTGGGACTCCGAACAGGGTCAGTAGGTCAAAGATGGTATTAAAAAAAAAAGTCACAAAAACAAACAAAATCAAGCAGGACATCCAGGTGCTGTGGCATGGCCGCATCCAGCTTGGTGACCCCACCAGCAGCAGGACTTCCTACCCACAGGAGCTTCCCATTCCCAAGGACGGTCAGCACAACAGGGCAGCATTGCAGCGCATCATTTCCCCAGCCCTGATGAGCCACGGCTGTATCAGTGCCCCAGGGAGGAGAAGCACCACAGCCCAGCACGTCCCGCCTACAGCACTGCAGCCCAGCCAAGGTGCAGCAGGGCTGTCCTCGGGCACTCGTCCCACTCCTCCCGTTCGGAGAAGGGGACTTGATGGCCAAGAAGCATCTGGTTGTTGAGCTTAGGCAGCTGAAAAATGTTGGAGCGCAGCTTTCACCGCTGCGTGTTGGAATTGTTTATCTTCCTGCTTCCTCTGAAAAACAACTCATCCCAGCTGGGTCGTAAGGAAAGGAACAATAGCCATGTATTTTTAGGCTCTATCTGTGAATCACTGGTGACCAGTTTTTCCATTTTGTCACCCAGAGCGTTTTGTTTGAGCAAGAGACCTTGTGAAGCGTCTCAAGGCAGAAGCATGCAGGGGGACATGGTGCTGTATTAAAAGCGAAGGCTGCCTCTTCTCTATTTCAGGCCCACACACCTGGGCAAAACCTGCCTGTTTCCCCTCCTGCAGCCTCATTGACCACACAGCACAGAGACACTCAAGAGCAGCTGCAGCCCACACTCCGCTCAACATGTAATTCACCTGCTCATTGAGCAGCAAGTTAATGATGCAGATCTACAGCCTAAATATAGCACGTGGCTGAGCCCCGGTCCAAATGCAGCCGTGTGGCACTACAGAGGGTGTTGGCCAGTAACAGCTCGTCCACGATCTATGAGCAAAAGGACACAGAGCACCTTGTTGGCGTGACCATCCCCTGGGGCTCGAGGCTTGCATGCACTGCTGGGCAGTGTCTGCTGCCGTGAGCTCTCTAGCCAACTTCATGCTTCTCCTCCACAGCATCATCCTCTGCTTCTGCTAAGCACTGCTTTTGGAGGAGGTTAGGGGTGGATTTCAAAAGCCCTTTGTGACCTTCAAGCACAAGTTCTGCTGCCTGTGAATCAGAAAATAGTATGGGAATCCTTTCTCCCTAAGACAGAAGGGAAAATGGAAATGACTCAGTCTCAGACTGCCTCTTACCCTGATCTCTTCCCGTGTCTCCTCCAAAGCAATAGCTCCCTGTGAACAGCAGTTAGCCCACAAGGCTCCCTTCCAGCAGCAATTCCTTTTCTCATGTTCATAGATGAGGTAGTGTGGGTGCAGAGAGGGAAAGAGATTTGTTTTGGCTTGCATGGAAAACCATGGGAAATTCTGCCTCCTTATCCTTAATCATAACCCTATCAGCAGTCATCCAGACTCCTCATGCTGCTTTCTCATTAGCCCTGGGGACTCTTCAACCTGTGTTTTTCCCAAGTCTCATATATAGCATGAGTTCCTCCTCCCCATGCCTATAATAAAGGTTTTTCTCTTTTCCGTGCATAGGGGCAGGTCTTGGGGACTCATCTCGCGCAGTCTTCTCTCACTTTGCATAAGCACTGATTCATGTAAAACACAGATACCTGTATTTTATATGAATCATTCCCTCTTTAGCTCATGTTCCTAACAATAATATTTTCATGGAGCAGTTTTGTTCTATTGGCCCACAAAAAGCCCCATAACTCGAGCCCTTCCCCAGTCATCTAGCATGTTTCTCTAGGAAGCTTTTCCACTGTGCTGCCTCATAATAAATCTCTTCATGCAGAAGAAATGATTCTATCAGCAAATGGATGGACTCGTGCAGTCATTTCCTGACACCTTATACTCAATTAATACTTCTGAGGACACATATGTGGATAAGAGCAAGTAGAGCAGACAAAGCCCATAAAAGCGTGTTTCCTTCTTCCTATATATATACAAGTGCAGCAAACAGCATTCATCTGTGCAGATTGGTACGTATGCACATCTGCATACATGCATACAGACGCACAGAGGGGACTGGACACAGCCCTGCTCATTCTCCCCACCTGTCCCACAGGTACGCACAACCAGTGTCGCACAGGCTGTCACGTCAACTTGTGCCTCCCCAGACAGGTATATCCTATAGCAGCCCTGCAAGGAGTCAGTGGGAGAGAACATGCACCCTCCTCAAACAGGCTTCTGGATGAGACCTGTTTCTGGGACAAGACTGGATTGAAGTGAAGAGGATCAAACCAATGTCACGTGATGGCTGGAGAGGCCCTGATTTTATCTAAATGATAGGAAACCACATGTTTGGTGCTTAGGTTCCCTAGAGCATAGAGGGAACGTGCTCAGAATCTACTGCAAGGCAGGTCGCACCCAATAAGGTCAGATCTATTCTAAAATATAGTTTAAGCTTAAGGGATGGTAAGGCCAAAAGATAAATAAACGCTTTCATTTAAAAGCATAACTCTCCCTTCTTCAGTGGGAGCCTATCCCCATCAAGGAGAGAGCCTTGTTGCTTGGTTGTACTCTCCCCTTGACCTGACAAAGTTGAAATGGGTTAGAAGCCACTGGGATTTTTCCAGATCCCTGCAGAAATGCTGAGATCTGAGCTTTCCACAGAGGCCTCCTCTCCCTGTTACAAATGCACTCACAGCCCCTCTGACCCTAACTTCCTCAGACTGAGTCTTTCTCTTCCCAAGCAGACAAGCTCCTCACAGAACCCCAAAAACACCTCATGGGATGGAATTTTTGCCACAGGGCAAAGCAACCTCCTCCTTTTGCCCCACCCTCCCCTTCTCCAAGCTAGAAGCATTTCCCCACCGCAGCTGGGTCTCCCACCTCACCAGTGAGGAGAGAAGCCCAAGCACAAACTCCAAGGTGAGGCCCTCCTTGGCATCCCATAATGCCACCTCCCCAGCCAGCCCTGCAGTTCCTTACGCCCTTCTAGGAGAACGATCTCTCACCTTAGGAACATCTTTCCACGTATTAAGTTGAGATGTACTAGGGCCTCTTTTATCCCCTCCCAACACCACCTCCTCTTCACCATCCCCACCAAAAAACTCAACCATTTATGAGCTTCTTTCCAAGGTCATAAAAGATTGATTTAAAGGACTATAAATTCACTAAGAGGTATGCTTTGAAAGAAGCTTTTCTTTAAGCAGAATATATATATATATAAAGAGGAAAAAAAAAACCCTGTCCCTCCCCCTCTTGCAAATACCCTCCCCTATCGTGACGCACATTAAGGGAGGATATAGGCCCCTACATGCTACCTTGTCTCCTCAACCTCGAGCAAGTTCCTGCAGCCTGGGAACTGCAGGTACAGGTTGGCTGCAGCCAAGCCTTGGGCTTGAGGAAAGCACTACTTTGTCTGGAGGAACTGCTGGGATAACAGTCATTTCTTTTTCACACTGGATCAGACTGCCTGCAAGGTCATGCCAAGCTGTGTGGCATACTCATGCTAGAGCTGGGAACACTCGTTTCACCTGTGGCACTTTGCATCAGGAAATCCAAAAATACTGCATGGAGAGATCACACCACAGGGCTGCCATGAGCCCAGCAGCTCAGCATGATCATGAGGAGCCCACCTGCTGAATGGTCAGTTTAACCCAGCATTTGAAAAGTCCTGGCTGTCAGGTGAAGTCCCTGGGGACAGGAAAAAGGGAAACATCACGCCCACATTCAAGAAAGGGAGAAAGGAAGACCCAGGCCAGTGAGCCTCCCCTCTGTGTCTGGAAAGATCATGGAGCAGATCCTCTTGGAAGAGATGTTAAGGCACACGCAAGACGAGGAGGTGATCCGAGACAGCCAGCATGGCTTCACCAAGGGAATGTCATGCCTGACCATTCTGGTGGCCTTCTATGGAGTAGCAGCATCAGTAGATGAAGGGGAGGTAAATGATGTCATCTACCTGGACTTCTGTAAGGCCTTTAACACAGTTACCCACCACATCCTCACCTCTAAATTGGAGAGATATGGATTGGAAGGGTAAGGAATAGGTTGGATGGTCACAGACAGAGGGTGGTTGTCAACGGTTCTATGTACAGGTAGAGGCCAGTAACGAGTAGTGTCCTCCAGGAGTCCATCTCAGGAGTGATGCTTTTCAACATCTTTATCAATGACATAGATAGACAGTGGGACTGAGCGCACCCTCAACGAGTTTACTGATGACCCCGGCAGGGAATGGAACTGGATGATCTTTAAGGTCCCCTCCAACCTACTCATTCTAGGATTCTATGATTACCATAACTGCATGCTTAATTGGGGAACACCCTACACCTTTCAAGAGTGCTGTGCACATGACTTACCTGGCAGCACTGGGCTTCTCATCTCATTGTCACATGCACGGCCCTCCCACAGCATGGTCCCAACACCTTGCTCCCTGGTGGATTTGGCCCTATTAAGCCATGCCCTGTCTACGCTGTGGGAAGCTGCACACATGCAGAACTAGCCCTCCAAATAGGAGATACTTGGTATCCCTGCCTCAACTTGGAACACTCCTAGCAGCATCTGATAGCCTTTACTCAGGCAAACCTTCTACTGATGGATATTTCTACTATGCAGCCTTAATTGGTTTATTTGAGGTTAACTAGGCCAGCTGCACTGGCCAGCTGAGTCAGCAAGAAAGAACGGGGTTGGTTTTTTTCCCCCCTAGCCTTCAAATAGGCTGCAAAGGGAACAAGACTCATCTGCTCCCAAGGCCATGCAAGCCTTGACTGGGCTCCAGATTAAACAAACCCTGCTGATGGCACGGGAGCATGGCTGACTAACTCTGAAGCTGCAGCCACACCACTTGTAAAATGCCTCAGCGCTGCTGTAGACTCTGGGTCATCTGCTCCAGCACGAGATCAGGGCCAGCAGGATCTGCCCGCTAACCCCAAGTATACGCTCTCCTCTTCTATGTTGTCCCCACCACCCCATGCATGTACTAGTCCCTTCCCGCAGATCAAAGAGGGGATTTACAAATTGCAGGGCTGAGGGAAAAATTTCTGCAAGGCAGCTCCATTGCTCTCCTATTATCACTGTTGCTTTTAAAAGCAACAATTGTGCACGAGGAGGAGGAGGAGGTCACTTGAAGGATGCCTGAAATTCTTTCCAAACCACAGCCATTTCTGACCCATCACAAATTTCCCCACTTGCTCTGGCCTGTGAACTCTCTAAAATGCAATTAAAACAGAAAAAGCAGAGGCCTGAAACCTCTGATTCAGGCAGTCTCTCTGACATTCATTAATGAGGACAGCCTTGTGCAGTGCTGATTCAATAGGATTGACTGTCTGCTTCCAGCCCCAGTTCATCAAAAGTTCATTAGATCTCCCATCCAACAGAAACCCACATGAAATTAATGCCACATTCCCAGAAGCTAAGGGAGCAGCTCATTTAATGGAGACGACTCACACTCTTGCTCAAACCTTGTCTTCACGGCTTGAGCATCCAAGCAGTGTGAGATATATCAGGCTCAGTCAGCGAACCACTCCCTGTCACAGCATCTTCTGCCTATAACCGCACACTCTATGTGCCCCAAAACCCAGCTGCCGTGGTGAGGGGGTGGCAGTCAGACAGGGAAAGCAATATGAGCTGGAAGAGTATTAATGATGAGTATTAAAGGTTTAATCACATTCATTTCCAGGGGAAGTTGGCCCCAGGCCCATGGTCTGGGTACCATGTAACTGAGATACCATGAAATGAAATGAAACCTTTGAGTTGAAGGAGAGGGGATGCTCACCTGAGAAAAATTAGGTTTAACTGTGAGCAGTCCAGTCCCCTTCCTCCTATGGGGCTTGAGCCTCCTTCCCCAGTAAATCTCCCACTCGGTCCCCTCAGCTCATGAGGCCATCTGTACAAAGCTCACAACCCGATCCCTGTGGTAACATTATCTTCTGCTGTTTAATACCAGTAGACAGAACTATCTGCATTGGGCCACCTGGGTAACATGAGATGCTCCAGGAGGTCCCCTTGCAGCCACCCAACAAGGACAGCCCTGGGAACAAACTCTCCATTGCTTGGGGCTGCTCCAGTTGTTGGCAAAGCAGAATCTAGCTCCATCTGCCCAGGGTCTGCACGTGGCTGTGGTGACCCCAGACAGAATCACAGAATGGCTCAGGTTGGAAGGGACCTCACAGCCGACCCAGCCCCAACCCCTGCCATGGGCAGGGCTGCCCCACACCAGCTCAGGCTGCCCAAGGCCCATCCAACCTGGCCTTGGGCATCTTCAGGGATGGGGCACCCACAGCTCTGGGCAGCAGTGCCAGGGCCTCACCATCCCCTGAGCGAAGAATTTCTTCCTAACATTTAACCTAAATCTCTCCTCTTTTAGTTTAAAGCTCTCATTCCCTCTTGTCCTATCACTATCAGACCATGTAAAAAGTCAGTCCCCTTCCTGCCTGTAAGCTCACTTTAAGTACTTGAAGGGCACAATGAGGTCTTCCCAGAGCCTTCCCTTCTCCAGGCTGAACTAGCCCAGCTCTCTCAGCATGTCTCCATGGGAGAGGTGCCCTCTGAGCATCTTTGTGGCCTTCAGTAGCTTCACATCCTTCCTGTGATGGGACCCCACGCTTGGACCTTGGTTCTTTCTTCATTGCAACCTCACAAGTACTTGAAGCACATCTTGATAAAGATGTTGAAGAGCTCAGGTCCCACGTTGGATCCCTGAGGGGCACCACTCATTACCAGCTTCTACCTGTGTATAGAGCTGTTGACAACAACCCTTTTGCTATGACCCTCCAACCAATTCCTTATCTACCTAATAGTCCTGCCTCCTAAGAGTCCAGCTTTCCAATCCATCTCTTTCCAATTTAGAGATGAGGATGTGGTGGGGGACCGTGTCAAAGGCCTTGCAGAAGTCCAGGTAGATGACATCAGTTGCCCTTCCTTTGTCCATCATCACTCCATCACAGAAGGCCACCAGATTGGTCATGCACGACATTCCCTTGGTGAAGCCATGCTGGCTGTCTCAGATCACCTCCTCATCTTGCATGCACCTTAACATCTCTTCCAGGAGGATCTGCTCCATGATCTTTCCAGACACAGAGGGGAGGCTCACTAGCCTGTAGTTCCCTGGGTCTTCCTTTCTCCCCTTCTTGAATATGGGAGCGATGTCTCCCTTTTTCCAGTCACCAGGAACTTCGCCTGACAGCCACAACTCTTTGAGTATGATGGAGAGCAACTTGGCAACCACATCCGCCAGTTCTTCAGGACCCTGGGACACATGTTGTCTGGCCCCATAGACTTGTACAAGGGCTGCTCTGAAAGTACTGCCTCCTATTTTATTACACTGGCCCATGATTCTGGGGCAGATGTTGGTGAGATGACAGCAGAGGCTGAACCTTCCCACTAATACCCCACTACATTTGCTGCCGTGTGACAGATGGCAGCAGAGGGGCAGTCTGAGACAATGGCATCTAATGTGGAAGTACGTATGAAGCAAAGGGCTGTCAATGAATTCCTCCATGAGAAAAAAATGGCACCCACTGACATCCATTGACATTTGCTGAACATTTAAGGAGACCAAACAGTGGACATGAGCACAGCAAGACAGTGGGTGGTGTGTTTTAGCAGTGGCGATAGTGACAGCATCACCTCAGCTGATGTAGATTTGTACGAGTGTGGCATATAGACTCTTGTTCATTGCTGGCAAAAACACGCAGCTAATGGCAGTGACTGTGTTGCAAAATAGTGTTTTGTAGCTGAGAATCTCAAATAGTGTTATTGTGTTCTTTGTGTCTATCGTAGTTTCCATGGAAATAAATGGGAGGCATTGCTTTCGGAGTGACATATGCATATGTTCAGTCTCTGAGGTGATCTCAGACTTGCTCTTCTATTACAGTGGGAGGGATTTTGCCCCCCCAGCCCCTGCCTAGAGGCTCAGGGACTTGAGAGATGTGGGAAGGCTGACTGACAGTGAAGACTGAGGTACACCTAACACCAATACTTGGTTTCCACAGCAAAGAAATCTTGAGAAATCCTGGCAATTAAAATCAGCAGCAATATTCTGTCCTTCAAGATTTCATCCAGTGCAGGGCTAAACAGCTGTGGGGAGAGTTTACTTTTTAATTTTACACCAGTCCAAAATTATATAGCTTTTAAAAACCACCCCCTGCTTTCCCCCCAAAAAAAGAAAAGTGGAACATTTTCGTGCTTCTCTACTTCAAAGCACAGAATTAAACAAAACTGTCATGGATTTGAAAAATACACTCTCACTCAACATGGAGCCAGACCACTGCCTGGTTTTTACCCTGAGCTCTCAAAGCTTGTCTTAAAGGAGATTAAGCATCAAAGTCCATTTTACAGATGGGGGAACTGAGTCATATCTTGGATAAGCATCTCAAAGCTGTAGTTAGGAGCAACACTGGAAAAGCCATCTGGGGCTCCTGACTTCTGTACCAGTTTGTCATGCAGTGACAGAATGAGGAAAATAGCCCCCAAACCTGACATAAGGGAAAGCAAAAACTGCAGATGAAATGCCTATTAAAAAGATATTAACTTGTAGCCTCCTCCACCTGCAGTTAAAGTGAGAAATTCCTTCCATGGACTGTATGAAGCCATTTTGAAACCTGTGTGTTTGGTGGCAGATTCTTCCCTGTGAGTTGCAATTAGAAAAGCCATCAAAGGCATCATTGCCACATCAGATGAGTGCGGCTTACCATGGCTTTGCATGGCAGCAGGCTTGGGAAACCATAACTCACCCACCCAACATTCAGGTTTAAATGTGTGTGGTTCCACATGCTTCCTCAATGATTTCTAGACAGATTCCCTCAGCTCTGAGCTGGCCCAGATGCACTGCAGCAGCATGACCACCACATGGGTGCTTGGCTCCAAACCAGCCTTAGAGCAGTCCCATGGAACGAAACACACTGGTGAAGAGTACAGGGACAGCCAAAAATTTGGTCTTCTCTGGCAGCCATCAGAGGAGAGGAGGTGGGATCTGGGGAGGGTCCTGCCACCCTCGCCACAGAAGAGCTCTCATCATAGAAGAGCCCAGCGTTGGGGATTCTAGCACCTCCCTGGGGAGATCGTTCCAGTGATGGAATGTTCTCAGTGCAAAAAAAATCATTCTTATATCAAGACAAAACCTCTCCCAGTGTGGTTTGTACCCCTTGCCCCTTGTCTTATCCACTGGGCCTCTTGATCATAGCCAAGTGCTACCCTCATTTAATACATCTCAGATCAAGAAAGGCAAGGTAGGCACCTATAACATGAAAAATGATATGTAGCTGGAACTGTAAAGAACAAAGAAATAACTCCAACAACTCTAAGGGAGCTGGTAGTATTTTAATTTACCCATCTTGACTTTTTTCCCCCAAATATCTGCCTGTGGCCATAACTGGATTTACTGGATATAACAGCTGAGTGACAATCATGTTTCCATGGAGAAAACAGTAGGTACAGCTCGTCCTCTAATGTGCTCTTATCTCCAGCTCCTTCAGAGGCTGCTGCCTGAAAAGCTCCCTCCTGGTGAAGATGGAGCCTGAGGAAATAACTGTGAACACAGAGACATGGCACTCTCTGCATCCCAACAGCCTCACAGGCGGGGACAAAGAGTCTGCTCCGTGCCACCTCCCTGCTCCTCAGGGGCTGGAGGGAAGATGCAGAGGGTGTAATCAATGGCAAGCAAGACACATTCTAATTACCCTTTTTATAATGCAAACATGACTGAATTAATAAGCCCTGCAAACCACACGACTGCCTTACACAACTCTTAATTACTCAGGGAACTCAGCATTTCTATTGTAGGACAGTTTGCTATAAGCTTGTATTATCTTGATGGGTTGTCAGGCCCTGCAACATAAAGAGAAATACTTTCTGCAGCTTTGCACAGCCAGGTGTGTGAAACCTTTGTACCGACTCCAAGATCTTTATGTTACCTTGACGTTGTTTCCTCAGACTAGATAGCCAGAACATCACCCAAACACATCGTTATTAGGAAGCAAACATACACAGAGTGGATTTAAAAATAACTAAAAAAAAAAATAGAAGGAAAAGACCTCTGTGTTGAAGGGTTATTTCCAAGGAACTATCTATGTCACAGTGATAAAAGATGAGACTAAAGGGCGTTGGACATGCTGCACAGGGCCAAACCCTGAAAAGCACTTAAGAAAGTGAATAAAGCTCTTAAGCACATTTTCTCAATGACTGGAGCTTACATTTTATTAAGCACTAACATGAGTAAATGGGTGTTTGCAGAAAGGGGAATTAGGCTCTGACCTGCAATCCTGGATCAATCAGATTTTTCCAGTGGCTTTAACAGCAACAGGAAAAAAAACGCCTACTCATCAGCCACAACTGAATGTTGTCCTCATTTGATGGGGACTGGCATGCCAGAAGTTCTACATGGGACCAGAAGCAGAACTCCTCTGTCCTCTCGCACTTCATACCATCAGTAGCACTCAGGTATTCCTTCAGTTTCTTTGTCCCCCAAGTCCTGAAGGGTAAGCCTCGCTCTATGACATTCCCCTTCTCCCTAAAGCAAATTCTACGGGCCACTAATTTTATGGGCCTCAGGATAATGCTGGTTTTGCACATCACAGATTTCATCAGCGTTACTGCTGATATGTTATCTCCAGAGCCGCAACCAGAACCAAGCCCAAATAAATAAATAAATAGCAATAATAGCAGCAAAATTTGGTATTTAAGGCATTTGTGGATTCCTCCCATTTCACCACTCGCGGGCTTTTATGTGCAATTAGTTCTCTCAAGGTCCCTACTGGGGACCATCGCATTAAATAATAACTCAGCGCTGAATTACAGAGATGGCTCTATAAAATCTTACAAGGCACGTTAAATGATGCATGAAAAGGTCAGTTGGGGAATAGGGATTTCTGTTCTCTGAGGTCGTGAGGGAGATTATAGCAAGCACCGCTATGTTCACCCTGCCCTGCTGTCCCACGCTGGTGGCACTTGCCCTGGCCCAGCAGTGCCAATTTGAGGAATGCAGGGAAAGATACACAGAGTAATTGCAAATGGACACAAGGGATATCGCAGCACACAGTGTGAACAGATCCCTATGTATGTGTGGTTCAAAACCACAACACCTTGGTGCCCATGGTCACAAAAAAACATGGTGAAAACAAGAGGAGGGCAGAAGCAGGCCACAGAAGTTGCTTAAGAGCTGGAGAAGGCACCTATAGGGAGGCATCTGAGAGCAACATCTTGTTGGGAAGGTGGATGTGATTACAGTGTGCGAGTGCAAAACTCCAGGCACCAAAAGGCTCCATCTGCAAAAGGCGGAATAAAAAGCAAAAGCTTCAGACTGAAGCTGGCTGAACTAAGTCAGAGGAACACAAACAGCACGAGCGCGGGAGTCAAAGACAAGCACCAAAGGAAACAAAAAGCAGGGACTCCATCTTTAGAGATGTTCAAAGTAAGCTTGGAGAGCTGCCCAGAGGAAAAGATTTAGCCAGACAAACAATCCAGCTGACTCAGTGCAGGGTTTGTGAGGCGAGGTTGTACAGACTTAGATGCAGAGCAGGTCAGGCTGGCAGTGCCTTGTAAGCTTGTGGACAGTTTAAGTCAGGCCATACTATACAGTCCAAATTATTTCCAGAAATACCCAATTTTTTCTAATAGACTGCAGTGATATAAAAGCCACCAGCCTACAGCTATCAGAACTCTCTGAGGCCCCATGCTGTCACCACAGCCCATGTCCCTGCCACGCTGGCACAGAAATGACCTCAGAAATGCTAAGGATGCAAAAGACTGTTGTCATTCAAGGATGCAGAGAAGGAAAATCACCACGCAGCCCTGACCCCTGTATGAACAAGCCAGGGAAGCTCAAGTGAGCTTCTCCTTTAATTAGTTTTAGGCATTAAAATAGTTTCCTGCTTCCATCAGCTTCTCCTGATATAGCAATTAGCGTGCCTTCCTGCAGAAGGAATCCCGATAGAGATGAAGCCATGACCTGGAGAGAGTTGGGCTTCCAAGGAAGTGCTAATTAGTTCTCATCTGAGAAATGTGGTTAAGGCAAGTGAGCAGGTGTTGCTAGAAATTGGAAATAATCTCTATAAACATATTCTTTCCTATATGACAGCCCAGCTAATTACACCTCCTTGAGTTCACTCCATTCTACAGAATCTCTCTCTGTCCGAAGTGTATTGCTGCCAGATGCATGACTTCAACACATTGTGTCAGTGCAGAATTAACCCTTCCTGCCAACACAGCTTGAGAGGACAGATGTTGCTACCAAGCCCCCTTGCTCCAGTGAGAGCAGAAAAACCTCCTTCAGGGCAGGTGGTCAAAAAAAGACAATTCTGGGAAAGCCAGGATAGCTCAGTGTTCAGTATCCAACTGATGAACACTCCATGGAACCTTTTCCTCTCCTGTCTAGCTAGTGGCCAAACCCGTGACCAAGCCAGAAGCATTCATGACATGTGGCCATGCCACTGCCCATCAGGCCAAGGTGCTCTGCAGGACATCACCTTGTGCCTGCTGTAACTTCTCCTGCTCGTTTGTCTCACCTGATGTCAACACTGGAGTGGTTTATTCATGTTTACGTGCTGCATTACACTTCCATGGCATGTAATCAAAGCTTTGCCTTTCCTCCTGGAAAATTAAAATGTCCCCTGGGGGAAGATGGTAATTAATACACTGAAATGGGATGATTCCTCTCTGCTTTGATAATGCCATGTGCCTCCAACTTTTTGTACCAAGGTGAAGATGCACCTGCAGCCCAGATTTCCCTCCCTGCCACAGAGACACTCTGCCTCTTATCTACAGGACAATAAATGAGGACAGACATAACACCAAGGTTATGATAAATCAGTTGTAAGGCTAGCCAGAGGACACACCAGACCAAAGAAGAAACACAAGCCAAGGTAAACAGAAGGCTTGGGGAACAGAGGCAAATTCTTGATCTATGGCAAGATAATGTGGATTTTGCCTTCAATGCAGGCTGAGCAGATGAAGCAGTTTGAGAGCTTTCAGTAAAGCATCTTGTGTGTTATCCAGTCCAGGAAGCTTTCACAGAAAGCCCTTTCTCTAAAGGTTTGACTTCCATCTAAAAGCACCTAAAATGCAATGCTTTCCACAGGGTTGGCCCTCATTGCCATGTCTACAGCCAGTCCTAATGACTGTGCAGCTGAATCTAGAATGTCCAAGGTGATGGCATCATGGTGGGAGCTGTGCAGGGCAGCTCCAGTGGCTGTTTCTTTCGTTCAAGGAAAGCTGAGATTCATCACCCAAATGACAACTGCAGTGGGGATTTTAAGCAAGTGAAATGGGAAAGTGTGAAGGTTGGGGTGGCGTGGCCATGCTCTGCCCTATATCCTGGCAATAGTACAAGAGGTAATGGCTTCAAGTTGTCCCACTGATGGTTCAGGTTGGATATTAGGAGAAATTTCTTCTCCGAAAGTGGTCAAGCATCGGAACGGGCTGCCCAGGGAGGTGGTAGAGTCACCATTTCTTGGAGGCGTTCAAGAAATGTGGAGATGCAGCACTTAAGGACATGGTTTAGTGGGCATGGTGGAAATGGGTTGATGGTTGAACTTGGTGATCTTGGAGGTCTTCTCCAACATTAAAGGTTCAATGATTCTAAGTACACATTTATTGTAGGGCTTTCAGTAAGCTGCCATTGCTGGCAGCTACTTTAAAGCACAGTGCAAGGAATGAATGGTCACCATACATGACTCACTTAAGCCCTGAGGCCCTACTTTATCCATAAGTCATGGACCAGCCCTTACCACGAGGTGGAAACCTGGCCAACAGTGAGCAGCTGATGGCCAGCATGACTTTCTGGGCACCCTGCCTTTGTGACATGGGACAACAGTGGCCAATATCAGTCTGAATTAGCTCTGTTTATGAGATGAAGAGTACAGAACAGGCTTAGCAAACCTGATGTGAAGTGCGGTTTCAGGCAAGCCCTGTGATCTAGTTGTTGGTGTGTGCATGAAATCATGCGAGGCTTCCTGTTTACCAGCTCTTCTTGCTCTTCGGTCCTGGCAGCTCCTATCTGTTGCGTGGCCATGGGGTCTGCTAGCATCTGGTGAAGAGCTGGGAGGCAGATAGGATGGGAACTTGAGATTGGCCTCTCAGGCAGGAGTAGATCAAGGAACAATCCCTCTGCCTCTTAGGACTGCAGAGGCGGATAAAATAAAAGCACCATTTCTATTGGGCAGACGCCTTCCAGCTGTGGAGAAACGCACTTTTCTTCTGCAAATAGAATCTATTCTGCCACCTCTGATGCTGCTTCAGTTCTCAAAAAAAGGCTGCTAATGTACTTGCCTGTTGACAGAGCAGATTTGCAGGATGGTTTATGACACCTACTGTACTCTCAGCTCAGAGATGTAAAACAATATCCACTGTAGCTACTGAGTAGGGCTTGGCTAGAACAGCCACATCCAGAAGTATCCAGCAAGAAAAAAACAAAGCTATTAAAAACATTCACACACAAGCCAGGAAACATCTTATTATAGATCTGAGGAAGGGAAATTAAAAACCCAAACCCACACTCAGCATATGCCCAGCTATATTTGTCTGATCCATTTATTATCTTCGCCAGTACCACTTAAAAGCTGCACTACTCCAGAGTTTCACGCTAAAAAAAAAAAAAAAAAAACAACCCAGCACACAAGATGACATTGCTGGCTTACAGCTGAGGCCTATCCTGTTTCCCCGAACATTTGCTGATCTGGCATCAGCACAACACCAGGGGAAGCAGAGGGTGGGGGCTGTGATCTGACTGGAAGATGCAGATCACAGAAAAACAGGCTCTTTATGTATTTATAGCATTGCTCTGCTGGAAGGGCAGCAAGTGGTGTTTTTTAAAGCTGTGGTGGAGAATGCACTGCCTTGAAGGGGCTCCTTTGCTGAAGATGTGCTTTGTGTCTTCACTTCTAAGCCTGCAGAAGTTAAAATAAAAACCCTGGAAATGCCACACCACACATACAAAGTGAAAAGTGAAACAGAAAACATTACAACTAGCTCAGTTATTGCTCCCATAGTGCAAAGACTATAAGTTGTTCATTAAGAAGCAGGGTAGTGATGGATGAAAGGCCAAGCTGACCTGTGGCTGGGAGGGCTTCTGTTCTTGGAGCAACCAGGCACCCCAGGATCATAGAATCGTGGATCACCAAGATTGGAAAAGAACTCCACGATCATCCAGTTCAGCTGTCCACCTACCACCAATATTTCCCACTAAACCATGTCCCTCCGTACAACATCTAAATTTTCTTGAACACCTCCAGGGACAGTGACTCCACCACCTCCCTGGGCAGCCTGTGCCAGTGCCTGATCACTCTTTTGGAAAATAAATTTTTCCTAACATTCAACCTGAATCTCCCCTGGTGCAGCTCGAGGCCATTCCCTCTTGTCCTATCGCTAGTTACGCAGGAGAAGAGGACAACCCCCAGGATGCGGCCCAAGACATCATTCCATTTCACTTAAAAGAAATTTGGTGCCTAGGTGGACAGGGAGCTACTTCTGTGTCCCTGATGCAGCAAGCTTACACAGGGTTCTGAAATACTCACTTTTATTAATAGCCTGGATGTCCCAAGCATTTTTCCTTTTTGGTTCTCACGAGTTATTTTCACTGCACAGCTTCCCATGATAACTCAATTTTGGGAGCTGATTAGACCAACTGGCGGGATAAATCCCCACAGCTGGAAAAAAAAAAAGGCCCAAAGAATCAAGAGTGATTCTATAAAAAGAGAGGAACACAGGAATGGCATTGTGGGTACAAACAAGACTCAAGCACGTATCTGCCTTTCTACTGCCAAGAAAAGCTCATTCAGTCACATGGAGTTTTAAACGAAGAAGATGCTGGTTGAGCATCTTGTGCCACTTGTCACTTCTGTTGGCACCTGGCCCTCAAGAAGCCCTCCTGGGCAAGCACTCAAGGTATTACTCAATGGGGAGAACTACATTTTAGTTCTAGTTCTGTTTTCCTCTCTATAATGAAGTGCTAGGGATAAGATTAGTACGTTACTTTCTTTTGTATGAAAACTTAAATTCTTTTACTATTTTGACCACCCTAGGAATTGTTACACAGGAACAGAAAGTCTTCTTAGATGCGATGGGCGCTGGAGAGGTGGGGAAAACTTCTGGGACAAATGGGTGCAGTTTATTCCTAGGGTTGTGCAGCTACAGCAGTGATGTTAAGCACCTACAGCAACATCTTGGTCCTGGGAAAATCAATAGCAAAGGTATTCTGGATCCTGAAATCAATCCAGGTTGTGGAAATGACAAATAGTGCAGAAAAAGGTATGAGCTACAGGAGTCAATACTCAACAAGACCTCCCAGTGGCCTTAGAGGTTAATTTCCTTCAACAAGAAGGTATAAAAGAAGCTGGCAGAATGGTTTTAATCAGCTAACGTGAGACTCGTACAACACACGAGTCTTCATAAAGGTCCAACACAGACTAGCTGGAGTTATGGGACATGTGCACAGAGTTCACACATAATGTCCAGCATTTACACTTAATGTCCTCTTGCATACGTACCTGCAGGACCAGCTTTTATAAATACGCATACCCATGTCTGCACATGCAAAAAGATTCCTATATCTACTGAAACATAGAGGCCATCCTCTATTGTACAAATCTCTCAGGCATGTGCCTGTCAGGTAAATCATTTTGGCCCACGCAGAAACACAACTCTTTTGCTGAGGATATAGCACGAAATACTCTGGAATGTGCTCCTTAACTCATCGTGTAGGCAGTACAACATAATCATCAATTACACAATTACAGACTATTTCCCCCCTCCCACATTCAATTCCCACTCTGGATAGTGATCACTCACTGAATGAAAGTTTAATCTTCTGCCCCTCCCTTTGTGTTTTTATTGTACCATACACAGGCCTTGTTCTGAAGGTACATCTACGCACATTCTCAGGGCTTTTTGTCTAATCTTTACCATGGTCTGAGCAGTAACAGATTGAATGCTGACAGCACAGGAGGAGAACCTTCCTGCCTCCATCTCAGGTATCTGGATCCAGATTTGGTTTGGGCTTGCTGTGAGAACATAAAATCTTCTGAGAATTTCCCTGTAAAACCTGCATGAGTATATGCAAATTGCTTTTTTCTTTTTTTTTTTTCCTAAAGATTTTCCATAGCAAAACTTAGATTTACCAGGCTGGAAGACAGACCAGACCCCACCAAATTTCATAATTCCAAGCAGTACAAATATTGGAGCTGCTGCTATAAAATAATTTTGCTAGAATTTTTACTGGGAAAAAAACACTGAGTTTTCACCATCTTTCTTTTCAGCAATGTCTGAACACCTCTAAATAAGAAAAATTTAGCTGGAGGTAGAAACTGTCAGCATGAGATTCGTCAAGCTGGTGGCTGAATCCAAAGCAAGTGGAAAGTGAGTAATGGCACCTACACGCACCAGCGTTCAGCCTTGCAGTATGAGATGGTACCTCCAGAGCAGCTATGGATCCTCTCATCACAGTCCCTGCGGGACAGGCTCTCTGCACTTTGGTGACAGAGCATTAAGGCTCTTGGGAAGTGGTGCACCTGGTCTGATGGACTGAAGAACAGTAACATAAAAAGCAAACCTGTCTAGTGGCCAATCTGCTAGACTGTGCTTTCTCCCTGACATATATGACTATAGTCCATGTATATAATTTTACATGCAATGTGTGTGCCTCTCTGTGAGAAAGACAAGAGAGACTTCATCTACAACAACATTCAAAGCTGATGCTGTTGAAAATGGAAAATCTGAAGGTACTCTTTTCATGGCCACTAACAACGTGAATGTTTTAGCACCTCCCTCCACACAGCTGAGTTAAAAAATAACCTTTCTATAAATGCACCACTGTATTCTGAGGTCAAATAAGTCACTCCAAGGCGTTCAGAAATCAATTTACTATTTATCTTGCTGAAGAAAACAGCTCCCTATTTTTTCCTCCTCTTTTCTTTCCAGGGTTCTAAAACCCCCTGGAGGATAACTATTTTGATAAATTGCATAACAAATTGTATTTCAGGGCTGCACATCTCCATCACAGAGTATGGAATCAGTGTAAGGCAGCCTGTTTTCATGAGCTATTTTGAGACACGATGGCCAACACTGGCTTTCTCAGAATCCATCAGCACTGCAGTAAATGCCTTTTCCCAAGCACGCACATGTACACGCACCGCTGCATGTCTCCCATTGAACCAATAGTTCCCACATACCCCCACCCCAAGCAGAAGTTTCTCCTCAGAGAACAGGACAGCTGAGGAGATGCTCAGCTCCAGAAGGCCTGATAGCAAAAGGGAAAAAAAACAACAACAAAACCAGCTCGCCCTATGGTGGCTCTCCCAGCTTCGATCTTCATAACTACTGCATCTAGTGGCCATCTATGGTCAGGAAAAAACTCCTAGGTTTACCCTGAGGAGGTCATTTATTATTAACCGAAACCCTTTCCACCTTGGTGTGTAAAGAAAACAGCATATTCAGCAGAACTGGTCCTTGAGAGTCAAAGTGTGCTATCATAACCTCATGTTACTTTTGGCAAACAAACCAGTATCACCTACTAGCCCAGGCTCGTCTGTGTACAGCGCAGCTGCCAAAAACAGGATGAAGAAAAGGATGACACGCTACTAATCTGTAATCATGCTTGTTCAAAGTACAAATGGAAAGAACGGACACCCTTGACCCTGCACTCCCCTGTTTATCACCGGAGTAAGTGAAGCCGTGGCCGTGGCCAGATAACTTTTCCATAGCATGAATATGTCTCCGTCCTAGGCAGAGGGCCAAGGAGAGAGCTGTCACTCCTACCTCTTCAGCTCCAGAGCTTCTCGGCTGGGACTGCTGATGACAGCAGCAGCAGGGATGCAGGGACACTGAAACTGGGCTGTATCGGATAACCAGCAACTCCTGCTGCAAGAGAGCAGAGAGCAAGAACTCACTGTCTGAACTCTGCCTATGGCTCAGGAAGATCTAAAAGAAGTAAAACCCAGGAAACCATAGAAGTCTTTCCCTCTTCCTTTCTTCCCCCTGCCCAGTCTGGGCAAGTGGAAAGAAGTAGGAAGCATCACCCTGTCTCTTTTCCCCACCGGCAGCTCCCTGCTCTGGTAATCACTCTGCTTTGTCTTTGAGATGGCAGAGCTAAGATGCTGCCCTGCATCTGCTGCCACATGCCTTGTGCAGAGCATCCTGTGTAAACACTGCACATCTTGACTGTGAGTTGTGGAGATGTGCGTAAATGTCTGAGTCATGGCTCTGGTGTGATTGACAGCCCTCTGCTCCAGAAGACTGCAGAGTGCTTAAGCAGTGGGAGCTTGGTAGGCAAGGATGTTATGTAAGTGCATAGTTATTTTTGTTCGAAGTTTAGTTTTGTACTCTCAGAGACTAAAAATATATGCATACAAAGCTAAAGGACGCGTTTCCAAAACTCATTAAATAGTCGTGCCCTTCTCTAATCATCCTCTTCCCATTGTCAGCAACTGCCAACTGCAGAGAGCAAGGCTTCTCTTTTATAACCAGCCTCCTTCTCTGCTTTCTTCCTCCTCCGAGACTACTGGTACACTCGGGACAACACAGAGAAAAATAACAGCAGTACTGGTGCAGAGAATAAGAAAACTTACTTTAAGGAGGCTGCAGCTCTTAAAACAGACCATGCCCAGGGTCTGGGGCAGCGAAGACTCTTTTGCAAAGTGGTGGCACTTGTGATCTGGACGACAAGAATGAAGGATATTCTGCCTGACAGCTAAGGGCAGCACAAGAGGTTGTGAGCTACCAGGAGAGGAAAGGCAGCTTCATGGCTCTCAGCTGCCTTATTTTAGCAGAAATCCCTGTTCAGTGCAAGAAGGAGACAAGTCCCACGCAGGTCCAAGCCCTGGTCTCAGGGCAGCACATAGAGACGGCCTGGCAATGTAGCACTGCCACTTCCCTGCTCTGCCCACAGTTTTCCAAGTGATCTTGCATCAGTGCCTTAAGCGTAAGTCCACAGATGTCAACTGAAAGGCCTTTTGTGCAGACCAAACAGCAAAAGTCTGGTGCTTTTGTCCCCTCTGTGGGGATTTAGACTTTCTGTGGGCCTTGCATCTTTCCTCTGTAAAATTTAGACAGAGGCATGGCCCTATCTCCCTCAAAATCAGCATTGCACACACTGGGAAGGGATCGCAGGGCTGGGAACTGATCAAGAGGGTGGGAGCAGGAGCCCAAATGAAAGGATGTAGCTCAGGCGCAAGCTAAGCCTTTGGTCCTGCCGGGTGAAACTTTTCAGATTGAATAAACCGGGCCTGTTTTCATTCAGATGCTTTGAAGGAAAACACTGAACTTCTAGAAGACTGCCTACTGCTAGTTTAAACTTTAGACAGTTAAATGATACAGGCTAATTCTGGTGCTCTGCTACGCCCAGACATCTATCCCTGCTGGCAGGTCTAATGAGGACTTCAGTCTGCACAAGAAATGGTTATTCATCATCACCTCTCCTTGCCCCTTATGTAAATGTTCTGCTTTGTCTCAGAAGAAAGAAAAAGTCTATAAATAAAGTGTAAGCAGCTATTTTTGGAAAAGAATTTTCTTCCTGGTGTACGTATCTGTGTGTAAACAATCATCTTCCACATTTCTGTCAGCTCATCTAATCTCTTAAATACCTAAGTTGTTTTTTTCACTGCCTTGCTGTCTTCCTCCATCTCTCCCAAGGATTCTTTCAGGCGTCAGGTCCTCCAAACCCAACTGTGTGTACCCATCACAGCAAGTGGTCTGCAACCAATGCACAAGGCAAACTGTGGCCTTCAGAGTTATCCCTTGATCCCGTGTCCTGTAAAAACCTAAATCCTCATCTGCCCATGTATTTATACCTGCACATTGCATATGCTTTGATTTCACTTATCATTGTGTCAAAGGAGTATAGAAAATGAAGTTGTAGTTTGGGATGGATGAGTACCTCAGGGAAGGGAGGGAACAGGATAAAAGGAAAAGCAGCTTTATGAGCAGAAAGAAGCTGCTAACAGCAATGGTAAAGCTCTCCACAAGAAACAGCAACCTTGTGTGTGCTGATAAGAGACAGGGTTAAGTGAGTGGAACATCACATGCCTGGACTGTTCGTAACTCTCCTTCCTACGCAAGCAACAAGCGCTAGAGGTGGATAACACAGGAATGTCAATGAAGAGCTAAAAAAAACCCCTTCCTGTATACAGTTTTAAATATTCCCAGGAACTCGGAGCTTGTTCTGAAAGCATCCGATTCAAAGCCCAGGGAGGGCTTTTCACTCCAGCTTGTGATAGCTCTGCTTATCGTGCTGGAAGGCAAGCAAAGGTGAGGAGGCTGGAAACACTGAACTGGACTTGCTGCACGTCAAATAACTTTCACCAGAAGCAAAGAGATAACCAAAGGAAGAGACAGAGAGAATAGAATGACTCAAATGACAGGTTTACTAAGAAGGCAGAAAGCACATTATAGAAAAAAAGGAAAAAAAAGTGAGTGAGTGACACATGCTCTGTTCCTTATACCTTTATCCCAAACCACTCACTGCTGCCCAGTGGCATAGACAAGCTCATAGAGACTTCGAGTACAACAAGTGTCGGTTCCTAGGAGGAACCATCATACACATACTAATTTTTAACTGTTTAGCTGAAATCCCAGCCAGACCGAAGATGGTGAGAGTTTTGTCACTGCATTCAGCAGAAGCAGAATTGTGTTCTGTGGGCACCACTTTGCTACACAGAGTATCATTTAATGAAGCCCAGAACTCCCTCTGTTTTTTGACTTTTTAACCCTCTGCTACTTGCCACAGCTCTCTGGAGAGAATCTCGTGTCTACCTCCTTAACATGGGCATGAGAAACTCAGGAGCCTTAGACCACCTGCTCTCTCTAAGGCTTTCTTATTAGTACTTTGCTCCCTTTCAGCCATCTGAAGTTTTGACTTGGGAACTTTCTCTTTAGCCCCATCACTTTGCTTATTAGGACTGAGTACAAGCAGAACATCCTGTAGGCAAAACATAGTCCAAACTGGCCCCCATCCAAAGTTATCACTGGTTTCTCAGTGGAAGAACCAATTTTACCTGGGTCACGTCATGGGGCTTGCAGAAAGTTCAAACCAGTCTGTGGATTTCTCATGTGAGAGAAACTCAAAGGTAGGAGGTTCTAATTTCCTTGAAAGAGCTTTGAAGTCTTCCACACCAAAAGACCTGTCCTTTGATGTGATGTCTGCTGGAAGCTACCTCACTGTCTGCCTGGGTAGAGTGGTGACTGCTAACTCACCAAGACCATCAGGATTCAGTTCCCAGTTTCCTATTAACTTTAGGCAAGTCTGTGGATTGATTTCGGGGCTTGAGAATGCTCAGAGCGCTGTTATAGGACTGGTATTAAGACTGTTTCAGAAAGAGAAGGATGGTCTGGATACAACTTCCCTTTATTTCCCTCTTTCTCCTCCAGGTTCTCTCCCGCTGCTGCTTTTGTGAAAAGGTCTTTACTGCGCCTCAAAGAAAAAGTGCCTCTGATGGCCTCGCTTTCCCAAAACTGCTTGGGGCCATCCGAGAGCCAGTCAGAAGGCTGCTTTTGTCATAAGGAAAGCTTCTTCCAGGCAGAGGAAGGTGATGCCTGAGGCTTCTATATTCACAGCCTTTCTATTTCTGGCTCTCCCTTTTCACAGGGCTTTGTTCACTAAACCCCGCTCTCCCCAGACGGGTTATTAGTGAGTATACTTACCCAAGAAGCAGAGTGAATCTGGGGAGGAGAGAATGCACACAACACCATCAATGCCACTCCCAGATCATCCCCCCAACCACCAAAACCCAACTCCAGCACAGCCCACCCCACTGATGAGGGGTGTTTTTGTATCTCACCTATCTGTCTTTCCCGGAGTTTGCTGGAAAGGAGATTAATAAATAGGAATGCCTTAAAGGCTTAAATCCTGCTCTGCAGACTCCCATTTGCCTCTTGAGGTGGAGAGTAATCCTATTTTCAATATATAGAGAGGTAGGCTGTGTTGATACCAAGCCCAAAGCATTTCAGGAAAGGTCACTGGAATAATGTGATGCATGAGCTCAGAAAGCCTCGAGGAGCTCCAGGGAAATGACATGAGTTGTGAAGGTAAATGCAGCAGCCCCAGCCCCTCCCCTGATCCCCAGCAGCAGGATTGCAGCCCATGGCATCAACTCAGAGCAGATCCCCCAGCTTGGGATTGCTGCGGACTCCACACAGCAAGTTGGGTGCCCCTTCCCTTTCCTCCTGCCTTACCCTGTGTGGCAGCTGCCAGCCATATTCACAGCACTTCATTTTGGCTACAGATCTTCACTCCCTTAACCCTGACCCCGATATACCTCACCACTGGTGGTGCTACCAGTCTAGGCAAGGGGTTAGTGCTTTGCCATCTCTTGTCTTTCTGATGCAGAGAAGCTCTGAACATCAGGTTTACCCCATGTTATAAGTATTCTGAACCAGGCACCAGCAGTGTAACCTTTTTTTAATTTTTATTTTTATAAACTGTGGCACATGACAGACTCAAGAAGTAGAAAACCATTCTCCCATCCACTGAGACTACAGCTCACCCTTCTATAGTTTTTCAGCGGGGGGGCTCTTCTGAACACATCTTTCTGATGCCTCTTGAAACCAGACAGCGTTCGAGCACAAGCCTGTCTGACACACACGCATCCTAAGGTCAAACCAATTATCACACTCCTTGCCCACAGGCACCAAGGCACACTTTGTGCCAGCCTTACAGCATTCTGCCTGTTTCCAGTCAACCGCAGCCTTATCCAGGGACATTTGTTGCTACTGATCTCGACAAAGTTAAAAAAAAAAAAAAAAAGAAACACCACCAAAACACACACATTTGCTGCCTTCCCAGCACTTTCCAGCGCTCTCCTGAGTAGAGAATGTTTACCTTATGGCTCCCTTTCCATGCTTAGAGCCAGCTGGTCCTACAGCTAGAAAATTCTCTACACTGAGTACAATTTTCTCCAGGATTTGGCATGGCAACACTTTGATAAGGTACTGATAATGAGAGCGCGTGGTAGTTTCCATCAACACATGAAGTCACTCTTTTCCCAGAAAGGTACAGTCAGGGACTTGGCTGTAATCTTGGACAAATCTCCAGGCTTCCAGCTACTACCGACAAGGTCTGATCTGCCCAAATGAACAAATTTCAGTTCTTGTCCTGTTATCCCGTCCAGTTATTGCTTTTTAACATCCAGCCCATCTCTTCAGTTCTTCTGATTTGAGCACACACCCATTTCCTCATCTGGCACCAAACAGATTTGTGTGCTCAAATCACAGATGTGTACCAGTATCAGCTGGTCTAATCAGAGTTAGTTCTCCCAGAAATTTCTAATGGGGTAACAACAGCCTTGCCAAAACAGCTCTTAGCTCCCTAAGCACTTGCTAGGAGGCATAGCAGGAACAGGGCTCAGCAGAGCAGCAGAAAGTTCTTCCATTCTCACAGAAGCCATTGAGTAGAGCCTGGAATATAGGGAACCCAGAGCTGGAGGGCTTCCACACCTGCCAGAGGCATGCATTTCCCAGCTGCCACAGGTCTTGGCAGATCACTATGTTACACCCAAGTTCCGTGCCTCCTCTATTCTCTCCTCCAGTCTCAGCTTGGAAATATCATGTGAAAATAGAATTCTCTTTCTCCAAATATTTTTTCTTTTCCTTTTCAGCAGATTTGCTCTCAGTCTGTCACCTTCTTGACAGAGAGAGGAAGACACTCAGTTTCTCAGAGATTTCTCATTTAACTATGTGTGTGTTTAACTCCCACATAGCTCCATCCTCATATGGAGCATCATTTTATGTCCAGAGGGAAGACAGGCCACAGAACATCTGCTGGCTAGTCCCAGGTAGGAGAGGACCTCCTTACGAGCAACAAGCTCAGGGAAAAATATAGACGGATGGAAGAAGTCTGGCAGAAGTCGTTATGCATGAGCAGCTTCTGCTGAGGAACAGAACTAGGACTGAATTTCTGGGTCTGTTTGTACTTTCTGTTTGGTACAAGAGCCTCAGAGGGGAATTAGTATTTACATGACTGCAGACATGTCATCCCATTGTTTCCATGCAGTCGGAAGGCTGCCACGGGAGAAGAAACCAAAGAGAGGAGCATCCCAGCAGGCTGCTTTAACCCCTGCTCCCTGGCAGTGGGGACACCAGGCAGAAGACGCAGTGGAGTTGGTGATTTCCCACCTCTTGCCAATGGAGCAGAGTGGAGAGGGGCAGTCACATGACTGAAAGCACTTCTCCCTCCCCAGACACCTTCTGATGGTGGAAGACACAAGAGGGAGATGGGAGGACTCTCTCCCTGGAAAGCTAGGAGATCAAATATATGCCAGATACAACCTGAACAAAAGCTGCCTTTGGATTTACCTCAGGAAGATATTCTTCAGCACTGCACAGAACCTCCATTAAATAGGGATGTTTCACTCTTGATGGGAGGACTCGAGAGAGGTGGAAGAGAAGCATGCCAGGAGAAAGCTTTGTATCAACACTGTGCCCTAGCTGAAGACAAAGCCCTTTTATTGACAAGATGAGGGTGGCTAAGAGACGCCAGAAAATCTCCCTCATTATCTTCTTCACCTGTGAAAAGAGAGACTGGCTCCTCCTAGGGTTGCAGAAGAACAAACTCCATAAAGGTGATGAAACAACAAGGTGTCAAAGTGAAACTTCCTGTTTCAACTTGACATGTAGCCAGAATTGCCATAGTGACCACCTGATCCTTCCAGACTGTGAAGTTCCTCTGGGTTTGTACTTTAAGGACAGCATTGACGTAGCACTGGTTGCGTTTCTGGCTCAGGTTTTGTATGGATTATCAGCCTCTCCCACAAACGGCATGAAGGCAGATAAGACATTTTAAAGCAAATGAGATACACATGCAAAGCTTGGCCTGTAAGAAAGATCCAGTCTCCAAATTATGACAATTATCTGCAGAAGAACCAGAATTTCACTTATACATTTGCTGACCTACCAAGCAATCATGTAATGCTTTGTTGAGAACTTCTGCTTCTTTATACCTCTGACATGGTTTTCTTCATGATGTTTTAATTTTTTTTGTTTCCTTTCCTCGTTTCATTTCCTCTTTAAATTCCAAGACAGCTGCCTGTGTGCAAGGATAGCAGCTGTTTTATTCCTGGAGTTAGTATGCAGTTACTGGACAGATAAACAATGGGCTTTCTGCAGGAAACTCGACTTTCCTTCTTCCCTGATTTGTTCTTTTTTTCCTCAGGCTGAAGCTAATATCTACGTAGAGAAAAAGGCATTTGGGGTTTTGTCTATGTAAAGAAAGAGTTCACTCTGTCAAGAGCAACATGTGTCCTTTCAGAAACAGAAATATTTTCACTCTTAGATTTCAGTAAGATATTTTTGCCCTGTTATGAATCCAAATATTTCATAGAATCATGCAGGCACTGAAACAAGAGAGAGACTTCACTGAAATGCAGAAGAGCAAATGGGATCACAGCTAATCTCTGCACAAAGGGCACAGCTTCCAAAGAGAAGCCTCTTCTGCAAAGCCCACTGTGCCCACAGATCCACTGGCACAAGAGTAGTGCAGAAAGGGCTGGACTGCAGTACATGTTTTGGCATCTAACAGTACCTCACATCACAGCTGCAGAAGCTTGGTAAGTCACTTGCAGAATCGCAGCACTTCCACACATAAAAAGAACAAAATCTCTACTCAAAATTCAGAGGTTTGTATTTTTGACCAGCAGAACTGCAGGGTATGGAGAAAGCAGAGCACATATCCCCCTGTGACAACCAGCAGCTCAGTGGGAAAAGTCCAGCATCCCCAGCTTCCACACACAGCAGGGCTCTTGCTGAGCTCAAGCGCTGTTTCACAGCAGCGCTGGAAAGAGGCGTTGTGCTTTCGTTGCCACAAGCCTACTCGAAGCAGAACAGATGCTGTGACAAAGCTCTTTTTTTTTCCAACCAGGAGCCTCGGTTAAGTCCAAACATGCTCAAAAGAAGTGCTGAAACCTCAGAGTGCTAATCCAGTAGTCACTAAGCTTCTAAAACCATGAAGCTCCCCCACTCTGGCTACATTTACCTCCAGCCTTGCTCCAGAGACAGCTGTGAGAAAGGGAGGGCAGACGCAGCTGTGCCGCTGAGGCCTACGTGGCTCCTGAGGGGAGTCAGGGTGCTGTGGGATGCTGCTATGGAAAGGTGCTATATGTACTCACGGCCTCTAACAGAGCAGCCCACTGCCTTTTGCTATATGCAGAGGGGTACTGCTTAAATAAAGGGCAGCCTCTCCCCTTCCAGCTCTGGCAAGCCTCTTCCCTATTCCACCTCAGGTTTTTATAACCACCATCCTAGGAAAGGTACGTAGAGAATGTCCTCCAGTCAGGGAGGACAAAAAACTGTCCATGCTAGTGTTAGCAGCCTGCTCTACCCCTACCAAAGCACCTTCAATCCACCTCTTTGAACAGCTACACAAAGGCTAACGCTACTCAAGTGTCAGCAGCTCTGGTAAATCCAACCACCGCCTACACTGGAAGAGCCTGTTGTGCTGGACAGCGAGGTACCTCCGCAGGAATTGCCCAAAGACAACATACAAGCAGTTGGCGTGGCCAATAGCAAAGCAACGAGCACTCGTGTTCAGGCACACGCTTTGGGCTGACTGTGACCCGGAGAAATAACAGTCACAGGAGAAAATGGGGAGAAAAGAAAGAAGGGCAAGTGTGGGGCCTCAGCATCTACCCTGCTCCACCCTGGAACCAGTGAAGGCTGCCTGCTCCTTTGCAGGGTGAGTAGCCAGGGCCAGGCCTGCCAAGCACTGCTGTCTGCAAATCTGGTGTGCAGACAAAAATGGCAGTAGGTTTGGTTTTGGCACTGAGCTTTTCCAAAGAAAAACCACTGAGAGAGCATGCTTTTGATCATGCATTTTGTGTTGTTTTTCTGCTTGCTTTTAATACGACCTGGATTCTCTTTTCCTTCCAGTTTCTGAACCTACAATTTACTTTAGTTTTTCAAGCTTTTCTCTGGGAAAAAAAAAAAAAAAAAAAGGCTGGAAATGTTCCTTTTTGAGTATAAGGCAGCTGAGACTCTTCGACAAAGAGATGATTCCAGCTGCTGGGCTTCTAAGGACACTCTAGAAATTACGAAGCTCCCAATAAAATCATCAGAACTGGCAAATCCATACTTCCCCTGAACAATTATGATTTCTTTGCCTGTGGGAATCACTGTGTTGAAATGCCTACAAAATTCCTGCCGTGTCATTGAATTTGCATGCATTTCTTTTTGGTTCCTTCCTTCTTCAGCCCTCTTCCCCTGCCAGAGCGCAGACATTCCTGAAAATCAGCTAACCACACTCCCATACTTTACAGCCTGAAGACCTTGAAACAAATGAGCCTTGAAAAGTAATTGTAGCATTACAGGCACCAAATGAAGCTGAATTATGCAGTGTTTAGCGGATGCTGCTTAGTGGATTGGTTTGGGGAAAAGTGTTATATAATTGAATTTTAAAAGGTTAAAAAAGAATTAAGCTGACACTGCCTGATGGAAAGCAATGTAAAGGTGCAGAACACAGCCCTCTCTGTGCTGAGGCCAGGTTGGGAAGGGTCTGGCACTGTAACATGAGCTACGGATAGTGAGTGAAGCGGCAGGTTGAGTTTCTCATGGGTTTGACAGTGCTGTTTGTGTGGCAGAAGCCTTTTATCCTCTGACAGTTATTGCTATGGCAGAGCTGAGGGGCAGGACTGGCTCTGGCCACACCATGCCAAGCACCATGCAAGCACAGTGGTCTGCACTTCTTCCAGAAGGTCAGCTGAAACTGGAGGAAAAAATAATTCCCTGAATGACACGGCAATGCTAGAAAAAGCTTGAACTGTTTTCCACTCTATTAGCAAAAAATATGACCCTGCCCATACAAACCCATACTCAGAAAGAACTGTGCCTCTGCTGGGAGGAGGGAGAGCAAGGGATCAGACACAGCATCTTTTCATATCAGTAAGACCTTTTCCATGTAGACAAATAGAGCTTGGGCCCTGTCCCAGAAAGCTGACAGACCAGAAGGAGATAACACATAAGGGAAGGGAGGCGTTAGAATTTTTCTTTTTTTTTTCCACTGCCATACATTTACCTAGCTCTTTATGTAGCATCCAAAAGAAAAGCAGCAGTAATAGAGCTAAAGAACCCAACACAACTGCTCCACAGCGTGGTACGTGCTCAGCAGTCACTAGAGGTGTGTGTTCAGCAGTCACTGACCATCCCTGCATGCATTCACACATGGAGCACTTCTGCACATTTTACAGAAGGAATCCAGTATTATTACCTCTGTTCTTCGCAAGTAGAAATTAAGTTGAAATTAAGCATTAATTAAGAAATGAATGTAGAAGGTAAGCAGCTTGCTCAAGCTCACACAGGAAATGGGTAAGGAATGAAGGATGGGAAATAGGTGTTGCCCTGACCGTGTCATCACATGGCAGTGGCTTCCTACCAACACTTCACCATTGCACAGGTCCTGGAAAACAAAATGTTTGGAGGGCCTTCTTTCCCAAATTCTGGTGTTTGTTTGTGGACAATACCTTGAGAGAAGGTAGGAAGAGAGCAGATGAAAGCCTGTTTAGGACCTCACTTGTGCTTCACCTTGCTTTTCAGTCCCCTTGTTGTCAGGCTGGAGGATTGGGAGTGGGAGCGATGGCGGAGGGAGAAGCAGGAACTCTGCTGGGCTGATCAAAAAATGTCCATGCAGCAATACCACATGGGCTTGGCATTCCCACCAGGGAAAGGTGCTCACCCCTCACAACGTACTGCAGATGTCCTTGCGTGTGCCTGCTGAGGAGCACTGGCACACAACCCAGCAGGATGCTGCTCTGACACTGACTCACCCCACAGGTTTGGGCAACTCGCTTCTTCCTCCTTCCTGACTTCCCACACGGGCATAACACCGAGCACCAGGGCTTGCTCCATATCAGAGTGAAGCAAGAGTCTGGGGGAGGCAGGGGGCAGGAGGGAGGCAGGGTGACAGTCTGGATGAGGAATGCATGACCATGCCCTGCAAGGCTGCAGGCATTTCCTGACCCACAGATGCTGCCAGTCTTGCCATAGCTGAACTCTCATTGCAGAACACCAGCCCCACCATGCCTGGAGACAGAGATGGGGGGGGTGCCCAGATAAAGCAGCCACCCGCAAACCTGCCTGGGTGCAGCTGAGGCTTTTGGTTACCTTTTGGCTTGCCACTTGCCGCTCGGTGTTTAAACACAGGTGTCCGCCGCTGTTGACACTGAGTAATAAATGGACGTTTTTTCCATTGGAAAGAATCTCAAGAATTTCCCAGTTCTCTTTTTATTCCTTTTTCCTCATGCGTCTTCCTAAGGAGGCTGTTACTGCAGGGAGCAGGGCAGCCAACATGGGTGTGACAGCACTCAGCTGTGCCCTTGGGTCTTATTTTTATATCAGCCCCTGCACTCCCTCCTCGGGACACAGCCATCCTTTAAATTGAAGCCTTCCTTCCTTTCCACACTCCCAGCTTGTGTTTAATGATTTCTGCACCGTTCCCTGGCTTGCAAATCAATACCCCAAAATGGAGGTAGCAGACACCTCCAGTGGCCAATTACCCTTTCTCTTTCCTATGGCACTCAAACCAGTTAGTTTAATTCCCCAAGAGAAACCAGACTTGCCATATTCAGGTATGTCCCAGGGAACATAGGGCAGACCCCACAAACCCCCTTACCCTGCCAGCACCATGCTCTATGGGGAAATTCTTGCTAGGCAGCTGGGTAATCCAACAACCCCACATACACCTGGGGGTCTTTCTTGTGCAAACACAAGATGTTGAGGTGTTCCTACACACCAGTGTGTCCCTGCATGTGCATTTGCTGTCACCTTCTCCTTGTTCTTCTAGGACTTGGTTGGAAAGCACAAGCACACCTCCAGCCCTCCTGCTTGTGCCCATGTCTGAGTGCTTCCCAGAGGGCAGCAGCAGTGCCAATAAGCAGGCACCAGCTCTACATAGAGTGCTCTGAAAAACATGAATGTGTTATTTTCCTTCAAGGTTACATGGAAAAAAATAAAACAAAAAAACAAACATACACACACACACACACACACACACAAAAGCCCCACAAAGCAACAAACCCTCATTGCAATGCAATGTTGTCCTCACTGGACAGCTCTGCTTGTGGGTTGCAGGAATTCTGGTGGCATGCCCAGCGCAGCAGGAGGGTTTGAGGTCTGCCTGGGAGGAGACAAGCCTCCATGCTGGAAACCTGTGGTCCAAAAGTCATAAATTACCCTTTTTCCTCCTGAGTATATATGGACAACCTCCTTCAGCCCCCTGACTGCTCCATCCACACCCCCAGGGAACACAGGAACATCTCTCTCATCCCCAGAGAGGGAACGATGGGAGGAGGTGAACGGGAGGGGACAGGTTCTGAACAAAAGAAGAACAAGGTCAAACCACAGGTGAGACACTACCACTTCACGAGGAAAAAAATAGGTAATGACGTTAGTTAGCACCCAGCAAATGAGCTATGGCATTCACCCTCCTCAGCTTGCGGAGGCTATAAGCAGCCTTTTATCCATGCCCTCGTCCTCCTCCTCTGCCACCGCCTCCCACCACTCCTGCCCATTTATGATACAGGCTTATGACAAAACAACATATTAAAGGAATTACGCAACTGAGCTTTTAACCCTTTCCATGCTGGATTTTTCCAAAGCTCTATGCTTATCAGGTAATCGTGCTCGATACATGAGCTACCTGTCACAAGCTCAGCATTTTTTTTTTCTAATGAGGCCTCAGCTCTTAAATTGCTTGCACATTTTGTTGAGAAAGCTCAGTCACATGGGTGCAAAGGTAATCCAGGAAAAGTACCATCAGCACACCTCGTCCCAGGGGTTGTCACTTCCTCAGGACCAGCACCGCAGGAGGTCGCCTGGTGGCAGGACACCTTTATGCTTTTCTGCACAGACTGGCATTGTACCCATGTGCCATGTGGGAGCCCATGTGCTTGGTGCTCTGGGGTTATCCAAAGGAGCCCACGTGATGGTCGAAGAGCCTGTGCAGCCTCCTGAGATGCCTCTGGGCACTGGAGTTGGACATGGGCCAGGAGCCACTGGAGCAGCATCCTCTTGTACACTGCCTGAATTTGGACTGGGAAGATGAGTGGCAGTCTGAAAATATGAAGGGATGGCAGAAGCCCTGAACACAGGTGTGCGTAAAGTCATGCAAGGCAGGCTGGCCCCTTTGCAGGCAAATGGGATCAGGCAGAGGATGTGAACCAGCCTGGAACCAAGTGCTAGGTCCTGCTGAGGCTTCAACTTGAGCTTATGCTCATCTCTGAAGAGTCCTGATCTGTTCATGCTTCTCCGAAAGGAAGAACTGTGCCTTGAAGTTTTCTTTCACTTTCCCTTGACCGCACTGCCACTGTTTACCTTGGTCTTGCAGTTGCTGCTCTGCCCACCCTGGAGTGGGCAGGGAGGGCGGACATGGGCTCACCCTACAGAGAGGGCATCTTCATGGCATCATCTACAGGAAAATTAACTTATTTTTTTTTAAAGCACAAAAAACGACCCTCTGCCACAGCCCACTGGGTCATGTCACCCAACCTCAAATCTTCTGGCAGACAGCACCCAAAGCAATAGCCAGCAGGCTCCTCCAAGCATCTCTGCACACTGGTGATATGTACTGCAGCGTATAAAATGTGTATCTCCTTATAATTAGGAGTGTTCAGGGTGGTGACTCAGACATTCCAGTCAGCTTTTTTCTCATCGTTGGTGTGTGAACTGTAACTTTAGTCATTTTTTCCAGTGACTTTGGACTTTAAAAACAGTAATTAGCAAAGTTAGCTTGTTATCAGCTCCTGCCAGTAACCCATCCTTGCCATGGTCTTTCACTCTGTTTCGGTCACAGATGGAACTTTGGCACTCAGTTTTCAAGGCTGACATTTGTCTGGAGAAGTGAGGCAGCTGAGCAAGGAAAACGAGCCCTAAACCTGCAAACACTTCCACACATCCTCATGTTAAGCATTCAAATAGTTTCACTGAAGTAGCTCCAGGCAGGGTCTTTATATAGTATAGAAAATAGCAGGCAAGACATTAAATAAAACTTTAGAGGCATCATTTTCTCAATTCTCTTTCTATTAATGGCTACACGGGCATCGACTTACACAAAGTGAAAATACCATCCTTGCTAATGATGCTTTTCCTACTGTGTTTTCACAGTGTTTTTCATCTGCTCTGCTCACAGAGCATTTCACTGCACATAGATCAGCACATTCTGCTGCATCTGCAGCTGGCTGGAAAGCAAGTGGCAATCTGTTATTTACCACTGCTCACGGGTCTTTATCCTACAAAATGCTTCAAGGGGTGTTACAAAGCCTGCATTCAGGGAGGAAACAGGGGAAGCTGCTGTTTCCTTTGCCTCGCTGCTGGTCCCCTTGTATTCTTCCCTGGTGGGACATCTGCTACCACCAGTTGCAAGGTTCCGGCAAAGGAGAAATCACAGAAAGATTAGATCCAGCCAGCCTGCACAGGTGAGCCATCACCAGCGGCATCTGGGCTGGAATATATAAGAACAGAAAAATGCTCAAGAGAAACACTTAAGCCAGCCACATTTTCGTATGAGAAATTAGAGTGGAAAGAGCAACTCTTCCTGAATAATTCAGGCCATGAATTCCTGGTAAGTAGACGGTGTTTGTTACGATGCATACAGACAGACAATGGTGAGGCCAAAGGCACATCTATAGCTGGAAGTTTACTGGGAAGGGAACCCATGTGTGGAGGGAGCAGCCAGGATCAGGCTCTCTAGCAGTGCCAAAGCCAAAAGACGGGGAATGTTCATCATAGACTCATAGAATGACTTGGGATGGAAGGGACCTCAAGGATCATGGAGTTCCAACCCCCCTGCCACAGAAGCAGGGTTGCCAACCGCTAGATCAAGTACTAGGTTGTCCTAAGCACATGTCCAGCATTCACAGTGGGGTTAAGTCTCTCTGGAGTCAATGGGATCTACTGCAGATTTTGGTATGAGTGTTCCCTTCTGCCCCTACCGTCTTCTCTCCACATTCTTGCCATATTCCTCTCTCTCTTCCCAGTCACCGTTTGTTGTTTTTTTTTCTCTCTGTTTCATCTTATTTCACCAACACTCTATTGGTTTGTGGGGTTTTTTTGTGGTGATCAAGGAACATGAAGTTTACAGGGTTTGGCCCAGCTGAGCACACTGTGGGTGGATCAACACCTTCATGCTACAGAAACAGAGGCCTTGACACACAAAGACACAAATCCTGTAATGCAAGAGCACAAGGGAAATGAGGGGTGAGTTCAGCTTCAGTTACCTGAGAGCCAGGCATGCAAACTACCTGGTTATCTAAATCTCTTTATTTAGAGCCGGAGGACCTCCAAGAAGTCATTCTTTCCAGATAGGCTGTTAACATGAATCATCTTCTGGAGATGTTTACCTCCTCTGTGGAGTACAGGAAGAGACGAAACAATTATCTCAGGCTAGACTCCCAGGCTTTAATTAAGATGAAGGCAGCTGTGCGTGATGAGCCCATTGCCAGGACATGAGGTGTTGGTGCTTGCAGCTGGGAGCTTTTCTCTGGCCTCCTGTGCAAAACTCAAAGAAAGCATCTCTCCAGAGTGACTCTGGATATTTTTTTCTTACCAAGCTTCCTCAAAGTTGGCGGCTACTTCACCCAACCTCTTCTGTAGATAAGTGTCCGAGGTTTGTTGGGATAGAAAGGTACAGAAAGGTTCTGGAACGCACTGGTCGCTCACTTGTTAGATGTTATATTTCACAGGAGATGTGGCCAAAAATATTTTGCAGAGGTCACTAGCAGTTACAGAGATTTAGGTGTTCAGATGAAGCAAGGCAGAGATCACAGAGGAATCCCTTACCCCTGCAGCAGCAGCAGACGCTACTAGGAGAAACCAAGGAGGACACTGCTGGCAGTGAAACTGGGAGAATGCGGTCTTCCCAAAATACATGGGACAATGCAGAAAGGCCCTGGGAAGGGCCAGGACACCCTGGGCGTGCTCAGTGGCACACGGCAGGGCTATGTGCACCCCGTAAGACACCTGCAAGCCCTGGCCATCGCTGCAGACAGATATCCAGAGCAGGACCCTGCTGGGAACCGATATCTTAGTGCTGCACATTTTGGCAAACCCTGTTTTAGCTCAGGTGAATGTCCCACAGGGAGACAGGTCACAAGATTCAAAACTACAAAGCTCCCTTGTCTTGGAGCAGGGGATCAAAATCCCTGTGCAGATCAGCCTGGCAAGGCAGACAGACCCCGGAAAAACCCGTACTCCCACCTGCAGAGTGGGTTTGTGCACAAAAACCTTCTCCAGCACCTGCTGCAATCCCCACGCCTCACCCCTCCTGCAGAGGTGTCAAAGGCAATGCTGGAGCATTAAGAGATTAAAGCAATTGCTTAGAAGGTGGTGTGGAGGGTAACACGCTTCTCAGGCATGGGAGAAGAGAGGGCTGAGGGGCAAATCCTGCAAGCACACTGCTCTCTGCGTGCTGCAAAGGGTTTTCCCACACAAGGTTATTTGCAAGAGTGTTTACTGTTTGCAAGTTCTGCAGCTTCTATGGACACCTGACCCCAGCCTGCTCACCATCCCACCACAGGACACCAGGAGGGCACTATCCTATCCCCAAGCAGGATAGGAGGGGTCAGTCATCACCCCACAAGCAGCATCCAAGGCAGAGTTGCCAGCCACAGCACTAGCAGCCACCCCCATGGAAAAGAGTCGTCAAACACAGTGCAGGAGGGCCTATGCTCGGCAAATATTTGTCGAGCTGATGGCAGCCTGCCTGGCTGAGGCTGCTGGATGCAGACAACCTGTGGGGAAGATTTTCAAACACCTGAAATTCCTCCACCCTCTTTTCTTCCATGAGTGCAGCTTGCAGCCAACTCCACCTTTGCAGAACTGAGAGCATCAGCCTGTGGAGCCTGCAGGAGCAATAGCTAGCAGTAGAGCCGTGGGTCTGGCTGTGCTGCTCCCAGCAAGCCCAACAGCCATGCAGAAACCCACAGCACAGGACGCCTGGGAGAGCGGTGCTTGCTGCAGAGCATGCTGTGGGAAATACCTGGCCACCAAGCTCACTGACTGCAGAATAAAGAAGGAGGTGTTGAAAATAAAAGCAAGGCTGCTGTGGCATTTTAATGCGTGGCTTCTGACATCCTCTCCCTCTCGCACACTTGACTTCCTTGCTTATTTTTATCAGATGAAGCTGATGGTCGCTGCTACAGTAACAGTGTGGTTACAGTGCTGGCAGTGAACAAATGCTCAGTGCATGTTTCCTTTGTGGCTTCCCTCCCCGCTCAGTGCTCCCACCCCTCAAGTCTCTCAAAATAGAGTGTTTGACATTGTCATGCCTCACTTGTGACTGCTGCCTGCTGTGACACCCGGGGTCTGTGCCCCAGCTCCCACTCACCTGGCCCGGGTGCGAAGTGCAGGTCTCTGGGCCCAGGTGTGAGGCCGGGGGGTTGTGTTAGCGTGGAAAAAGCACAAAGAGACCCTTGGGGATGACAGTGTGGGCTGGGGGGAAAGCTCTTTATTGGCAGAATAAAGCCTGATTTGAAATGACAAAAAGTACATCTCTTGCCTCAAAGCCTGCTCTTTGGCCTTGTAGATTCATTGTAAGGACTGGCTCTCATGCTGCACCAGGCCCAAGCCTTCAGCTCTCTCCTGCCAGTGCAGCGGTGTTGGGCCTGAAACTGCTTTCTTCCCCTGACTACAAACAACACTCACAAGCTTTTATTTTTTGTTATGACCACCTCACACGTCCCGGCCAGGCACTAGCTCAGCCACCACACCATGTTTGGCCTTCAGATTAGATTTTTCTCCCATCCGGGCGATGGGAAGAGCCAGCTTGATTGGCATTCTCTGGGAGGGCCTGGGGAGCACTGCCTGCCACATTCCCTTATTTTGTTCCAGATGTTAACATCCTGAAGGATATTGTTTTGGTTTTTATTCTATTTCAGGGCATCTCAAAACAGAGCAACCATGGGGATTAAACTCTTGTCGTCAGCTTCTGCAAACTTCATACAGGGTCCAGAATGGGAAGGAGAAAGCCTAGGCCATCCTCGCTTGGCAATGGAATGGTGACACTAGTTCTCCCACTCACAGAGGCAAGGAGGAACATGGTTACACCAGAGCACGACCTGCAGTAAGGAGCTGCCTTGGACAGTCATTACGCTCCGCATGCCCTAGTGACAGCAGATTATCCTTGTTGTTCTGCAGAGCAATAATTTCACCTACCCGCACCCAGATACCGAAAGTTTACTTACACAGTGTGTTTCAGGTGAGTACGTGTTCCAATAATACCAAACAAGTGGATACACACCAAAAATAACAAACGTCTGGAAGAGGGAACAGACTGAGCCAAGCAGGGCAACAGTGCACAATTTGCTGTATCACCGTTTGCAATTATAGGGCAAAGTTGTGAGGAGAACAAACACATGAAGTATAAATGACAGCCAAGGGTACTGCTTTTGGTAGGAGAGAAGAGGGTAAGAACAGAAAGAAATTGCTCTATGTGCAAAGTAAAGTCCTTATGCCACTCACAATGGTGCCCTCAGGGCCACTCATTCAGCAGCAAAATAGTTTTAATTTGGTGATGCAAGTTCCAGTTTGACCATAACAGCTGGAGCCAAGGACCAGGGAAGACACTGTCATCTGGATCAGGTCCTGGACAACTTGCTCCATATCACCCTGCTTGAGAAGAGTTGAACCAGCTGACTTCCTAAGTCCCTTCTCACCTCAACCATTCTGTATATTAAAAGTTTGAGAGCAGTACTTCATCCCAGAAGTGCTGCAGCTTCTTCTACAAGAAGAAAATGACTCTATACCCAAGGAGGAGAAGAAACCAAGGCACCTTAGCTAGAGGCTAATTCAAGAACAGGAGATTCAAGCTCCATACATATTGCATTTTTTTCTATAGCATAAAATATCCATAAGGGTTGAGTAGAATACAATTCATCTTTGTTGAACATGCCCTCAGTTCAAGAATTAAATCTGAGAGTCATTAGTATAATTTAACCATCTCGTTTACATAGGCAAGATTAGAGCCTGTTACTTGCCAAATTACAGGAACTTCTCTCCATGTATCTGAAATATATGGGTATTCCATGGCATTTGCTTGTCACCTCATTTTAGTGAGGAATTTAAACCCATTATGTATACAATTTGAATCCTAGTGTGGTCAGATTTCTACACCAAACAGGCTCAAAACCACACTCAAATGCAGGTTCTTCCAGATCTTCCTCTAACAGCACTGCAAATGGTAGCGTACAACTACAGGTACACTGCAAAGCGTAACTGATTGCTCCAGAGTTGTCCTGCAGACCCAAAATGGCCAAAGCAGACAATGTACATAGGCTGGCTGAAGCCCTGACAGCATAGACAGCAAGGCATCTTCACACGTTGCTCAGGAGAGGTAAGATGCACAGGTACCATAATACTACTAAGCACAGCTAACAATAGCTGCACCTCTTCATGACTGACTCCATGCTCTGCAGGGTTAAGTCAAGACATTAGATATGAATTATAAACGTATAACGTTTATAGTTCTGAGATATAAAGTTATAAAGATAACAAAATGAAATTTTGGGACAAAAAATGAACATTTCTTTGCTGCAGCCCTTCACACAGCAATAAGCAACTGTAGGTAGATGGAAGGTAAAGATGCTGCCCCACACCCTCCAAGCTGATTTGGGATCATCATCTCATAGGGCATGCTCTGAGGTGAGCACAAGCATCCCCAGGTTCAAAGGACAGCCTCGACCTGACAGACATGATACTTCACGGTATTTACATTCACCTTGCAAGTCAGCACACTTCATACCGGAAACGAGGACTGGTCATTACCTGGGAAGCTGACCATCCAAACCCATACATTAGTAAGAACAAAGCCAGTATGTTTGGAAAGCATTTTCAAACTTTATTTACAACTGTCACAGTGACAAAAATGTAGTTTGAAAAAAATGCTAGCTTCTCCCTGAGGCTCAAAAAGAATTACAGAAATATAGAATGTATATCCTACAACAGGAGTAGTTTTACTGGAGTGCTTTGTTCTTTAGATGCATTCAACAAATAGAAATATACACAATACTTCCACAAAAGGATGCAGACAGAAATACACAAGTCTTTAGGGCAGACAGCAGGTCTTGAGTCCATGGATTGCCATCTCATTGCTGCCAAATGATAATATCTTTGATATACAGCTTTGACATGGTGGTACAGACTGAGAGTAACACTTAGAAATAGGACAATTGGCTGGTATACAGGAGTATAAGCTCATTCAGGTAAGACAGCAAGATTAGAACAAGTGTTACAGATACAACAGCTGAATCCATCAGAGAAAGTGGTATCACTACATCATGACCACTTGGTGACAAACCATCCACCCAGACAGGCAGGGAGAATACAACCAGGCCTGCAAGGCTCGAGTAAAGACCAGCTGCAGTGTAGGAACACTGAATTTCTCCTGCTTTGTGCAAGCTCATCTCCAAACTCCTATCTGCCTGAAACAGTTAAGTAGAGCTGAAGAGTTATTGCCATTATGTTTAAAACACAAGCAAGACAAGACTAAAATGATCCTGCTAATATGTTAAAAGCAGTTCCCAACCCCTGCCAGCGTTCAACTACTCATGAGGTATTAAAAATACAAATACACATGTTCAAATAGATTTTAAAAATGGAACCTGTTACAAGCAAAGGAGGGTGGCATTGGGATTATTATGAAAGTTTGGTTAAGGCCTTGACATTTCTTTTACTCTTCTGTGACCCCGGATTTGGTTTAGGTAGTAACTGTTCTCATCCTATTCCAAGAGCGACTGGCTCCCTGAGCTGGCCCACAAAGCCACAAGAGCATCACTTTCCAGGAAAATGGTGGGTTACCCCACCTGGCAGCAGACTTCCCTCCTCCCCAGACAGAGACAGACTGCTCCTCACTGGAGCAGGATACAGCGAGAAGGACCCAAACACAGACTTTACAAAACAGTCTGCACTCCATTAAGCACCCATGAACATCTATCTCATCCTTCCCACAAAACAGATGTCTTGTCTCAGGATGCTCAGGCTAACACTCCCCAGAGAGCTCCCCTCCACCTCCTCCCTGATAATCCACAGTCTGGTGTTTAGTCTTCATATTACCTCCAGTCTGGCAGCGTTCCCCTTCTGCAGATCCCTGCAGGAGCAGCCAAGCCTGTCCCCATCCCTCACAAGTCCACTGACCAACAAGTTGAGATATGAAACCCTACAGCCTCAAAGACATTGAGGCAAGCAGGTGTGATCCTCACCCTCCAGCTTTGGGCACTGGAACAAGACAAGACCAACCACAGTAGCCTTGGCAAATAGGAGAGAAAAATCCACGTGTTCAAATCTACATTAGTTCATGCTGCAAACGGATGTCTTTACAGCAAATTTGCACTACCTCATGCTAACCACCTGCAAGATCAACTAGGGCCTTGCAGCAGTAGAGATGACAAGCAGCAGCCTAACATTACCCTGCAAATACAGCTGTTCAGCACTGAAAGGTCTAAAGGCAAACAGAGGGTGAGAAGATAGCTTTGGGAAAGTGACTGGTACAGGCTCAAGAGCAAGGAGCAAGAAGCCCACTACTCCTACAGATGCTCAATTGACTCTAGGAGGTGCTGAACCGGGGAAAGCTACAGGTCCCTCAGCACTAGAGATTTAGTGATGCTTTGCTACAGACCCTTCCACCTCCAGACACAGAAAATGGAAGCTTTAGGAAATGCAAATCTGAGATGACCGCTCTGTTCTCAGGCTTATGGTCAGAGGCAGCTCCCAGCTGAACACTGCTCTGCTTGGCTTCCCTCTGCACTCCCCATCCCCAAGCTCCCCCCTCCAGCATCCCTCAGGTGATCACCCTCCGCCATGTGCTTGGAACTTCACTGCTGCCTCCACCTCGGAAAAATACAGATAGTGATCTCGAGAACAGCAAACATTTCTCTGCGTTACTTCCTTCCTTCCTCAGAAGGTCTGGTGACACCAAGGGCTTCAGTTCTCGATACAGAGAATACAAAAAAACTAAAATCTTGCAGGTGCAAAGTTGAACTTGTCTTTTTTCTTTAAAAAGACTCTCAAAAAAAGTGTGGCTCTTCCTTCAGAAGGGTGCAGTCCCTTGCCTTTCCTCAGATGCCATTTATTGCTCCTTGTTGTCCTCCTTTGCATCTTCACAGCTTTCCTCCTCTTCCTCCTCCTGGACGAGGAACTCCTCAGGCGGCCATCTCAGCTCCCCACTCTCCACATCACCCTCCGTTGGCTCCACCACGATTGAGGGCAGGCGGTCCTTCAGCTTGCAGTAACAGTCAAAGTCAGAAGGATCGGGGAAAATCTGAAAGAGCCAAGAAACAGCCTGTGAGAGGAGCTGCTCTCAAGCAGTCTTAGCTAACATCCAACTCTCAAAACTTGGTTTTCAGGGTGGACTCGTCTGGACACAAAGTAAACAACTGGGTGATGGGAAAAAAACCCTCAACTTCTTGCAGTCTCCGAGAACTTGAAATCAGCACTGCCCAAGAAGCTTTCAAAGCATACATTTGCTTGGATAAGGCTCAAATAGGCACCTGCTTTTGGATATTTACCCAAAAGCCTCACCCCCTCCCACCACAGCTTTTGCATGAATGCTCATGAGTTTGCAAACTGAGCTATCTTGATCTGCAAATCTGATCTTGTTTCCTGCTGCCAGTCAAGCTACACAAGCTACGCTTGTGCTCCAGGCACTGCTGCCAGAAGGGGAAGGAGGCACAAGGTAGCACAGCACCAGAGCAGCACTCACCCTCACAACAAGGGCCTGTGCCTGGTGTCACTCCTAGGCAGCAGAAACAGTCAGCACGAGAAGTTCAGCTGAATTTTGGCAGTGTTCTGCATGCTACAGCTACTATCCATCAGCAGTGAAATTCAGCAGGAAGATGGTCTGTGGAATTGTTAGAGACAGAACCAAGGGATGGAAACGGGACCGCATATCTTAGGGCTGGAGGTACCTAGGGCATAGCTAAGGATTATGCACCCCAGCGCAAAGAACAAGGATCTCCTTATCCCCCAGCCCTTCAAGATGCAAAGCAATACCTCACCCCCC